>NW_005369101.1:8910-10871 GCF_000412655.1 Myotis brandtii | reverse complement strand
GCAGACCCTTTAGCATTTCTTGCATTGCTGGTTTGGTGGTAATAAATTCCCTTAGTCCTTTTTTGTCTGTGAAGTTCCTGATTTCACCCTCAACTTTGATTGTTAGCCTTGCTGGGTACAGTATTCTTGGATTTAGACCTTTCCTTTGCATGACTTTGTAGATTTCATTCTATTCCTTTCTGGCTTTATGTGTTTCTGTTGAGAAATCAGTTGATAGTCTGATGAGAGATCCCGTGTAGGTAACTTTCTGTCTCTCTCTGGCAGCCTTTAAGATTCTTACTTTTTCGTTGTTGTTTGCCAATTTAATTGTAATGTGTCTTGGTGTCAGTCTTTTTGGGTTCATCTTGTTTGGGACTCTGTGAGCTTCTTGGACTTGTGTGAGTTTTTTCTTCCCAATATCAAGGAAGTTTTCTGTCATTATTTCTTCAAACAGGTTTTCTATTCCTTGCTCAGTTTCCTCTCCTTCTGGTACCCCTACAATGCAGATGTTGTTTCATTTTGTGTTTTCCCAAAGTTCCCTCAGGCTCTCCTCCTGTTTTTTAGGGTTTGTTTGTTTGTTTGTTTTTTCCCCCAGTTGCTGCTCTGCTTGGGTATTTTTTATTACCCTGTCTTCTAGCTCACTAATGCGGTCCTCCATTTCTTCTAGTCTGCTGTTGATGCTTTCTATTGTGTTATTTATTGCAGTGATGTCATTCTACATTTCTTCTTGGTTATTCTTCATTTCCTCTTGATTCTTACATATATTGTTGAATTTGTCTTCCATCCTTTTCAGCATCCTTATGATCATTGCTCTGAATTCTTTCTCTGACAAATTGCTTGCCTCAATTTCATTTGCTTCTTTTTCCAGTGATTCCTCCTTTTCTTTCGTATGGGGGCTGTTTCTTTGTGTCCTCATGTTTGCTCCTCTCAGGGTGTCTGGTTATGTAGCTCTTTCTCTCCTGCATTGAGGCTCTCCAGGTGATCTCTGACCTTTCCATTCATGGATTGCCTCACCAACTGTGTTTAATTCGCTAATTCCGTTATTTGATTCAGCTGTTCCTTCTATCTGCTCTGTCAGAAGGCCCAGGACCCTACCACATATTCAGCTGACACTTTGTCTTGCCCTGGACAACTTTTTAGGTGCCCATGGCCGGGGAGGCTGGAGTCTTGGTGTTCATGGGTTCACAGCTGAGGCAGTTGGTCCCTGGGCATTGCGGTTGTAGGGTCCCGGGAGGTATATGAGGTCTCCCTGGTTGAAAGTAAGGCTGGGCTTCCAATCACAACCGCTCTCCCCTTCAAGATGGCACAGTCTCTGCAGTGGAGCCAGCGCTGGGAGAGATTTCAGTGGTAGTAGATGCTGACCAGCCAGGTGAACCTGGCCTGCCAGTCCCCAACAGTCTTGTGAAATATAACCATCCCTAAATCACAAATACAGACACTCCCAGCAACATCCACACACTCTCCTTTCACTCTCTCACTCACACACTATCTTTTCAGCTGCCATCCCATTGGCTGCCATCTTGGATCTCCCTGTGCATGAAATTTTGAAAGCACACAATATTAAAAAATAGAACTGACATACTTTGGAAAAGAAAGTTGGAATTACTAAAATTGGTGATGTTTAAGAAAAGTTGAAAAGAGCAGTCCACAGCAACATTTTTAATATTAACTTCATACAGTGAAATTTAAGACATACAAAAAATTGTATGGACAAATATACAACCTAACCAACTACTCTAAAACCATTAAACAGTTTATGTAACTACTTCCACCTAGGGAAGGAGCTTGCCAGCACTCCCAGAGGGCTCTGAATCCCACTTCTGGATTACAACCTCTCCTCCTCCAGAAGGAACCATATCTTGTCTGGAATGGAAATCACTTATTTGCTTCATTTTCCAGGCTTACCACCTTATAATAATGCATCCACAAATGAAACTATTTAATTTTGCATGTTATTGAATTTTGTATTAGTGCAGTCATGC
>NW_005369101.1:0-8372 GCF_000412655.1 Myotis brandtii | reverse complement strand
TGACAACCTGGGCTTGTTATTGAAATTCTGAATTGGAGGATATCATTGAAACCTCTAATCTGTGACCAGCAAGTCAGAAGCACAGGTAACCTGGGCTACAGTGTGTCTGGGGGATAGGCTACAGTGTGCTACAGTGTGTAGCACAGGCTACAGTATGTTTGGGCGATAAGACAGGGGGCAGTCTTGTTAGACTGAATTAAGACTGAACCCTTAACCTGCATTCTGACACTATCTTCAGGTAAATAGTGTCAGGATTGAGTTGAATTTTGGATGCCACGCTAATATCAGAGAATTGTTTGTTGTTGTGGGGAAAAACCCCTGGTGGAACTGGGTCCAATAACCCAACTTACCAGATGAGGAGCAAGAAGTACACTAGATAAGCCTGGGATAACTTGTTGTACCTCACAATGAGGATGTGATTAAACACAATGAGAAGAAAGAGCATGTACAGGGCATGGACATGAGGAGGAGCTCGGTATTTTAAATAAAATTAGGAATGATAGACACTTGGATGCATGGATGGTTGGATGGGAGTTTCAACGAATGGCTTAAGAAATATATAGCCATTTAAGCTTCATTTTAGTAGTCCTTTGAGCTTGTTTATTCTGTGCAGATTTTAAGGTATAGCTGAAATTTTTACCTACTTCATTGAGTTTTTCTTGCTTCCTTGATCATTTAGTTGATAGCTACCAATTATATTCACACTAGAGGCCTGGTGCATGAAATTGTTGCACTCGGCGGGGGGGCGGAGGGTCCTCAGCCCAGATTGTGAGATGGCACAGGCCAGGCTGAAGGACCTCCCCATTGCACAATCAGGGCCGGGGAGGGACGTGGGAGGTTGGCCAGCTGGGGAGGGACTGCAGGAGGGCTCCGGGGCATGTCCGGCCTGTATCACTCAGTCCCAATTGGCCGGACATCAGCAGCAAGCTAACCTACCAGTTGGAGCATCTGCCCCTGGTGGTCAGTTCACATCATAGCGAGCGATTGTGCTGCCTTAGCATATCATTAGCATATCACGCTTTGATTGGTTGAATGGCCGACTGGATGACCGGACACTTAGCATATTAGGCTTCTATTATATAGGACTAGAGGTCCAGTGCACAAAATTCGTGCATGGGAGGGGGGTCCCTCAGCCCGGCCTGCACCCTCTCGCAATCTAGGACCCTTCAGGTGATGTCAGACTGCCAGTTTAGGCCCGATCCTGCAGGAATCCCTATGGGATCGGGCCTAAACTGGCAGTCAGGCATCCCTCTCTCAATCTGGGACCACTGGCTCCTAACTGCTCGCTTGCTTGCCTGCCTGCCTGATCACCCCTAACCACCTCTGCCTGCCTGCCTCATCACCCCTAACCACTTGCCTGTCTGCCTGATTTCCCCTAACTGCCTCTGCCTCGGCCCCTGCTGCCGTGGCTTCGCCCGGAAGGACATCCAGAAGGTTTTTTGGTTGTCTGGTCTAATTAGCATATTACACTTTTATCACTGTAGACTAGAGTTCCAGTACACAAAATTCTTGTACTCAGGATGGGGGCCCTCAGCCAGGCCTGTGCCCTCTCAAAGTTTAGGAGCCCCATGATCGATTTCCCCAAAGAAGTAGGCCCCACCCACCCGGTGGGGGCTCTGTGATGGATCACCCCTGTTGAAGAAGGCCTCGCCCACCCACTGCAGCCTGCCAGTCAGTGGCCTGGTCCTCCCACTTTGTGGTGATCATGGAGCCCCCTGATTGATCGATTGCCCTGCTGGCCAGTGTCCTGGGCCTCCCTCTGCAGGGCAATCATGCGATTGATCACACCTCCGCAGAGGGAGGCCCCGCCCATCTGCAACAGCCCATGGATCAGTGACCTGGGCCTCTCTTTTTGGGGCAATGGTGGAGCCCTCTGATTGATTGATTGCTCCGCTGGCCAGGGGCGTGGGCCTCCCTCTGCGGGGCAATCATGGGGCGATGGCCCGGCCCCTGACCTATTGCATCACACCCGCCTTGTCTGGCCGGCACCAGTGGGTGTTATAGCGTGGTCATCCGGAAGGTCGTCTGGATGGTCGTCCTGCTGTTTGGTCATTGGGTCAATTTGCATATTACACTTTTATTAATATAGATGATCAGAGCAACAGCTACATAGCAGAGAAAAATTTCTAAGAATTATAAAATCACATCATAAAATATGTTTTTAATATTTCCTAATGGATATTTTAGGAAGTTTTGATTGTTTGTTTGCTTGCTTCACCTAATAAATTTATTTTTGTCCAATGAGGTAACTTCCCTGGTTGAAACCTTTCAATGGCTCTGCTTGGCCCACAGATGTAATTCGAGCTCCCTCCACAGCTCTGCTTCTCTGGTACCTCCTACCTCTCCTGTCTTATCTTCCTCCGGCCTTACATTTTATTGGTCAGCAACTTTAAAGCACTTTATTAGTTTCCTGTGTGTGCTGTGCAATTTCTCTTTCGGATGGCTTTGCTGGAAATTACATCCACTGCTTTCTCACCCTGCCCTTTGCTCAATCAGTTAACTCCCAATGTGCCTTTAATACGCAAGACTGCATCCTATAGGAACGTTGCCTGACCCTCTGGTTACCGCACCTTGCCATCAGAGATGGGCCAAGCAAAGGCCTAAATTGTTTGGATAATATATCTTTACTTATATATTCTGTAATTAGTAGTACATAGATGTGGATTAAAAAAATTAAACAGGCATCCGTTTATTATTCAAGCAGGCTTACTTAACTGTAAGAAATATTTTCTTAGAGTATTTATGTATACATATACAGAATTATACCCCATTTCATACAACTAACTGTAAAACATAACAGGATTTAAAACAGAATGATTATGTCTAGGAAGGCCCAGAATCACAGATTGAGATAGCAAAGTCCATCTAGTTGACAAGAACAGAATTATAAATAGGAACTTGAATTAGGATTAAGGTAATATTTGGCTACAGTTTCTATACATAAGCCAAAGGGCATATTTAACCAGAGGAGGCACATTTATATTCAACCATTTAGGCAATCACCAGAAATCTTCACATAAAATAATTGTTTTGTGTAACACAAGGTGAAGTAATCAGCTTAAAAACTTGTCCTGAATAGAGTAAAACAATCAAATTTGGGGGTACCCTATAGCCATAGATTGCAATGCTTTTTCATTTGCTTTTAATTTCATGCCTTTTTAAGCCCAGTGAGAAATCTCAGTTAAACTAGTGATTTTTTCCTTGCTGGTAGGATTTATTATAATTGTTTTTATTGAAATTTGTCTTACCTCCCAAACTGCTACAAAATTGGCTAAGAGTATCAATCAAAAATGTTATTGTATTATCTTCTAGCCTTTAAAATAATTGATCATACAATAAAGATAAAAATATGTTGACATTAGTTATGTTGAGAGAAGTTTTATTTCCTCTTCAACTTGATATATTTTTCTTTCCCAAATGCTTCTGAAATTGGTAGGAACAATTTGATTATACCAATAATAAATTTGGGGAACTATATTGAGTAGATATAAAATGAGACATATAACTGCATTTATGTTAAACCATTTTCCTACTCATCAGAATGATATGAGAAAATTAATATGTAAATCATCAAGTTATACCCCCATGCATTGTGTTCTGCAACAGAAATATGTATTTGGCGATATCACATTTTATTGCAATCTTAGAGATAAATTCTTTAGAAAAATTAATTGACTATATTCAAAAGATGTTCATTAAATATTATGTATTTTGAAAGATATATCTTATGAATTATGTTACCTGTTTTCAATATATTTTTATATCTTTTACATATTTTTCTTTTGTTAACTGTTTTGTTACCTTTGCATGTAAAGTACCCAAGAGTGTATAAACTGATTCATCTAGCTTTATTAGTATTATAATTTTTCTTTAATATTTACTACCATGAAAGTAAAATGATATTCTAGAACTAAATTTTATATTTTTTAATTAAAAAAGAAAATCTATATTTTTCAACTTGGAGGATTTTATCTTAAAATCAGATAGATGGGAGTTCAACATAATTGATAAAATAATAGGACATTCTGGGTTTAAGGTTTCCCATTTATAAAAAAACACACACATACAAAAACTAGCATTATTATGAGATTAAGTGGATTATTTTATTTTTTACCAGATTATGAAGTAATATTTCTGGTAATATTACAAAACACAATGACTTTGGGATGAACAGATGGAAGAACATACCGTGTTCATGGATTGGTAGAATCAACATCATCAAGATGTCCATACTACCCAAAGAAATTTATAGTTTCAATGAACTCCCCATTAAAATACCAATGGCATATTTCACAGACCTAGAACAAACTTTCCAAAAATTCATATGGAATAAAAAAAGACCCCGAATAGCTGCAGCAATCCTGAGAAAGAAGAACAAAGTAGGTGGGATCTCAATACCAGATATCAAGCTCTATTACAAAGCCACTGTTCTCAAAACTGCCTGGTACTGTCACAAGAACAAACATATAGATCAATGGAATAGAATAAAGAACCCAGAAATTGACCCAAACCACTATGCTCAATTAATATTTGACAAAGGAGGCATGAACATACAATGGAGTCAAGACAGTCTCTTCAATAAATGGTGTTGAGAAAATTGGACAGATACATGCAAAAAAATGAGACTAGACCACCAACTTACACCATACACAAAAATAAACTCAAAATGGATAAAGACTTAAACATAAGACAGGATGACATTCTTGACTGCTAGAAACCAGTTTTCTACTAGGTTAAACAATATCAGAAATATCTGGGTACCCCCTGGAGACAGCATTAATGAAATCAAGTTATTGTTTACAACTCAAAATGGATAAAGGACTTAAACATAAGACGGGATGACATTCTTGAGTGCTAGAAACCACTTTTCTACTAGGTTCCACAATATCAGAAATATCTGGGTACCCCCTGGAGATAGCATTAATGAAATCAAGTTATTGTTTATACCTTGACCATCTGGCTCTGGTTACTGACCTCTGTACTTTCGACAGTCTTCCGTTTGCTTTGTTGAGAGCATCTCTAAGACTTCCTAGACCAGCGGTCGCCAACCTTTCGGACCTCACAGACCACCAGTGGTTCACAGACCACTGTTTGACAACTGCTGTCCTAGACTACTAGTCCATTAGAATATTGTTTATTTCCTATACTATTTTCAAGCATGGACAGATATTGTTTGCTTATTGCCTCCTCAAATGAGCTGATATCATGGAGGACCTTTTTATAAAGTCTTAATGAGAACGGAATGTAAAACCTACACAGTAGCTTATAAGTGGACTCGGTATGTCTCCATACCCATGGGCCAAGCATGACACCACATGTGTAGTTAATTATACAGCAACTAGAGGCCTGGTGCACGAATTCATGCACCAGTGGTGTCCTTTGGCCTGGCCTGCAGGATGGGGCCAAAACCGGCTCTCTGACATCCCCCAAGGGGGCCCAGATTGTGAGAGGATGCAGGCCAGGCTGAGGGACCCTACTGGTGCATAATCAGGTCTTGGGAAGGACGCAGGAGGTTGGCCAGCCAGGGAGGGACTGTGGGAGGTCTCCAGGGTGTGTCCAGCCTGTCTCGCTCAGTCCTGATCAGCTCGACCCAAACAGCAAGTTAACCTACCAGTCGGAACGTCTGCCCCCTGGTGGTCAGTGCACATCATAGCGACTGGTCAACTGGTTGACTGCTCCTTAGTGGTCAGTGCACGTCAGAGTGAGCAGTGAGAGGCCTTAGCATATCATTAGCATATTACACTTTGATTGGTTGAATGGCCGACTGGATGAATGGACACTTAGCATTTTAGGCTTTTATTATATAGGACTAGAAGCCCAGCACGTGGAATCGCACTAGACCCCAGACCCACCCTGTGCGAGTCGCGGGCCCCACCTCCACCATGTGAGCCATGAGCCCCACTTCTGCCACGCCAGCCCACCAGCCCCGCATGAGCCCTGCCAGCCCTGTGAGAGCCCCACCAGCCCCATGCAAGCCCCGCCTCGCTGCGTGAGCCATGAGTCCCAGCCCTTGAGAGATGCTCCATGCACCTCCTTGTTACTGGTTGTTTGGTCATTCCGTCATTACGGTGTGATGACCACAGGCCTTTTATGATATAGATTTCCTTTCAATGTTGAGGATTAAGGTTTATGAAGCATCCACTATGGGCTAAGCACTGTCATAGATGCTGGAAATGCATGTGTTAGCAAATAGATAAATATCTTTGCTATCATATGGGGAACATCTTTTCATGTACATCTTCTACGGGGGGGAGACAAAAGTGGTGGACATTATAAGTAAATCACTGATTAGGTTTCATATAATAAAATTGTTAAAAATAGATTTGGTTTAGGTACTTTGGGCATTTCTGGGTAGGATGCTGTTATTTTAGATGGCATGCTCAGGGTTAAACACATTGAGAAACAACATTTGAGCAAAGAGTGGAAGAGCTAAAGAAATTATTGTGTAGATAAATTGGGAAAAGAATGCACCATACAGAGGCAAAAGACAGTGCAAATACTTTGAGGTGGGATCTTGCTGACCTTTAAAAATATTTATAATATAAAATTGAAAAAATTAAGTATTTTCCAATATATGATTTCATAACATTAAGTATATTCACAAGTTGTGCTATCATCACTACCATCCATCTCCAGAACATTTTTTATCTTTTCAAACTGAAACTCAGTCCCATTCAACATCCCCCCATCCCCTCTCCTGTCAGCCTCTTATACCCACCATTCTACTTTCTGCAGTCAAATGTTCTGCCACTGAGCTACACCCCCTATTCTACTTCCTGCCTCTGTGAATTAGGTTACTCTTGGTATGCCATGTAAGTGGAATAGTATAGTATATGTCACTTCCTGACTGGCATATCATTAGCGTATCATCCAGATTATTCCATGTTTTATTATATGTCAGAATTTCCTTCCTTTTTAAGACTGAAAAATGTTTCATCGTATATATTTACCACATTTTGTTTAACTATTCACCCACTGATGGACACTCATGGATCGCTTCCACATTTAGCCACCGTGAGTAATGCTGTGATGAATGTGGGAATACAAACACCTGCTCATTTCCCTGCTTTCAATTCTCTGGTATCTATCCGGAATTGTAACTGCTGGATCATATGGTGATCCCGTGATTAATTCTATAGTGTTTCCACAGTAGGTGCACAATTTTACATTCCCAACAGCAAGCAAAGGGGTTTGAATTTGTACACAATCTTACCAACACTTGTCTTTTTTTCTGTGGTTTTTTTTTTGCTAAATAGCCATCATAATAAGTATGAAGGTTACATTTGTGTTTCCCTAGTGATTTGTAATGTTGAACATTTTTTCATGTAGTCATTGGCTATTTGTGTATCATCTTTGGAGAAACACTTATTCAAGTCCCTGCCTATTTTTAAATTGAGTAATTTTTTTTTGCTATTGATTTGTCAGAGTCCTTTATATATTCTGATAATAACACATCACCATATTTACAAGTACTTTACCATCCTATGGTTTCCTTTTCACTTTGCTTACAATTTCTGCTGATTAAATATTTTACCTTTGTCACCTGTGTTTTGATATCATATCCAAAAAGTCATTTATAAAGTAAATGTTGTGCATCTTGTCTTATCTTTTCTTCTAAGAGTTTCAGAGCTTTTGCAGATGTTTTTATCTTTAACCCATTTTGAATTAATTTTCACCTATGGTATAAAATAAGGGTACCACTTTTTTTGCATATGGATATTGAGTTTATCAACCCTGTTTGTTGAAAAGGCCATTCTTCCCCTTTAAATGGTTTTAACACCATTGCTTAACATTATTTGACCATATATAAGCAGATATATTTCTAGGCTTTCTAATCTATTTCGTTGGCTCATATCTCTACATTTATGCCAATATCACTTTGCTTTCATTACTGTAACTTTGAGGTAATTTTTGAAACCAGAAACTATAATTTCCTTTTTTATAATATGCTTGTCTGGTTCTGGTATCAGGGTAATATTAGCCTCATAAAAGGTGTTTAGGAGTATTCCCCCATTCCTTTTTTTTAAGAGCTAAAGGAGAGTTGGTATTATTATTATTAATTAATGTTTGGTGGAGCTCACTAGTAATGCTATCTTGTTCTGAGCTATTCTTTGTTATGAGATTGTAGACCGCTGATTCAATCTACTAACTAGTTAAAGATCTACTTACATATTCTATATATTTGTGATTTAGTCTTAATAGGTTGTGTTTTTCTATGAACTTATCCATTCATTGAAGTAATCTCATTTATGGTATTTGATTGTTTATAACAATCTCCTGTAATACATTTTGTTTTTGTAAAATTGGTAGGAATATCCACTCTTTCATTTCTTATGTATTTCATTGTCTTTCTTCTTTATTTCTTTGTCAAT
>NW_005369100.1:0-612 GCF_000412655.1 Myotis brandtii | reverse complement strand
GTGGCCCTCGAGTCAAAAAGTTTGCCCACCCCTCACTACCTCCCTCTGCCCAGCAGGAAGGGCCGAGCCTGAGGAGGCGTGTCCCCCATTCACCGAGCGATTGTGTATGTGTGTGTATGTGTGTGCGTGTGTGCATGTGTGCGTGTATGTATGTGCGCGCACACGTGTGTGCGTGCATGTGCGTGTGTATGTGTGTGTGCGCGCGCACATGTGTGTGTGTGTGTGTGTGTGTGTGTGTGTGTGTGTGTTAAGACAAATCATGAACCAAAGGCCATAATTATAAGGAATGATGCTTTGGTCTCAATAAAATAAAAACCCTTCTAATAACAGGGGTGTCTATGCCCTGAGTGGATTGGACGCGTGGGGGGAGCACGGGGGAGGGGGTCCTCCCACCCCCGCAACAGCCCCCAGACAGCCTGGTGCCCATGGTGCCCGCCTGCCAGGGGTGCCGGGCTCCTCAGCTCCACTGGCTGGTAGATGCAGCCTCCGGATGAGGAAGGCCCCTTGCGGTGCCGGCCCCGGAGTGGGCGCCTGTCGCCATCGGGGTGGCTAGTGGCGATGATGGCGCCTGTGACGGTGCCGCCTGGTCTGGGCGCGGCCTGTGGGCACAGC
>NW_005369099.1:0-846 GCF_000412655.1 Myotis brandtii | reverse complement strand
GAAACATTGATGTGAGAGAGACACATCGACCAGTTGCATATTTGTATATTTGTAGAAATACAAATTAGAAGGTTGTATATTTGTAGAAATTTATTGATTTCTTCCAGGGTGACCAATTTGTTAGCTTACAACTGTATCCTTAATTCTGTTTATATAGTGTGTCACATTAATTAAAATTATTTTCGTTGTGGGAGTGAACCCACAACCCAGGTACATGCTCTTGACCAGGAATCAAATCTGCAACTCTTGCCCTAACTGGTTTGGCTCAGTGGATAGAGCGTCGGCCTGTGGACTGAAGGGTCCCAGGTTGGATTCCGGTCAAGGGCATGTACCTTGATTGCGGGCACATCCCCAGTAGGGGGTGTGCAGGAGGCAGCTGATCGATGTTTCTTTCTCATCGATGTTTCTAACTCTCTATCCCTCTCCCTTCCTCTCTGTAAAAAATCAATAAAAATATATTTAAAAAAAAAAACAAATCTGCAACTCTTTGGTGCATGAGCTGACATGCTAACCAGTGATACACACCAGAGCAATATTTTATTATTTTTGATGCAATTGTAAATGGGATTGCTTTCTTAATTTCCCCTGCTGATAGCTTATATTGGTGTATAGAAAGGGAACCAATTTCTTAATATTAATTTTGTATCCTGCTACTTTACTGAATTCATTTATTAGTTATAATACTTTCTTGGTGGGATTGTTAGGGTTCTCTCTGTATAGTATCATGACATCTAAAATAATGACCATCTTATGTCTATCTTTTTAATTTTGATGCCTTTTTATTTGCTTTTTTATCTGATTGCTGTGGATAGGACTTCCAATACTATCTACACTAATAAAAGAGAA
>NW_005369098.1:0-847 GCF_000412655.1 Myotis brandtii | reverse complement strand
ATCATGTGATGTTTATCTTTCTCTGACTGGCTTATTTAGCTTGGAATAATGCTCTCCAGTTCCATCCATGCTGTTGATGGTAAGAAGAATTCCTTCTTTTTTAAAGCAGCATAGTATTCCACTGTGTAGATGTACCACAGTATTTTAATCCACTCATCTGCTGATGGGCACTTAGGCTGTTTCCAAATCTTAGCTATTGTAAATTGTGCTGCTATGAGCATAGGGGTGCATATATCCTTTCTAAATGGTGTTTCTGTTTTCTTGGAATATATTCCTAGAAGTGGTATTACTGGGTCAAGTGGAAGTTCCATTTTTATTTTTTGAGGAAATGCCATACTGTTTTCCACAGTGGCTGCAAGAGTCTGCATTCCCACCAGCAGTGCAAGAGTGCTTGCTTTTCTCCCCATCCTTTCCTTTGTTGAATGTTGATGATAGCCATTCTGATAGGTGTGAGATAATACCTCATTGTTGTTTTGATTTGCATCTTTCAGATGATTAGTGACTTTGAACATGTTTTCATATGTCTCTTGGCCTTCAGTATGTCCTCTTTCAAAAAGTGTCTATTTAGGTCCTTTGAACATTTTTTTTATTGGATTGTTAATCTTCCTTTTGTTAAGTTGTGTGAGTTCCCTATAAATTTTGGAAATTAAACCCTTATCAGAGATAACATTGGCAAATATGATCTCCCATGTAGTGGCTTTCTTGTTATTCTGTTGATGGTTTCTTTTGGTGTGCAGAAGATTTTATTTTTATGTACTCCCATTTGTTTATTTTCTCATTAGTTTCCATTGCCATAGGAGCTGTATCGGTAAGATATTGCTATGATATATGTCTGCTATTTTGCTGC
>NW_005369097.1:0-542 GCF_000412655.1 Myotis brandtii | reverse complement strand
TCTATTAGCTTGTATTCGGAAAAATTTTAAGTAGTTTCTCTAGAAACTCCATCGGAACGACTCAAATTAAAAATATAACCAGTATTCTCATCATTTCACAGCTGTTTGAACATGTTTTCAGTGTATTTACACTGCCCGTTTTATATAAAGGTTCTATGTACTTGTAATTCAAGTGTTCCATACACATTAATGGACAATTCCATTCTCTTTTAAGGTAAATTGTAAGATTAGTAACGACATTTACAGAGTGTTCTGAGCTCTATTAGCTTGTACTCACAAGGATTTTAAGTAGATTCTTTAGAAACTCCATCGGATAGACCGAAATTAAAATTGTAAACATTTACTGGTCAGTTCAAAGCTGTTTGAATGTGTTTTCCGTGAATTTATGCTGCCCGTATTATAAAATGTTTTTATTTACTTGTAATTCAAGTGTTCCATGCACATAATTGGACAATTCCATTCTCTTTTAAAGTAAATTCTAAGATTAGTAACCACATTTACAGAGGTATCTGAGCTCTATTAGCTTGTATTATTAAGGATTT
>NW_005369096.1:0-736 GCF_000412655.1 Myotis brandtii | reverse complement strand
CACAATCCTCAGAAGTATCATAATGGGAGCAAACTTTATGTTTTCATGGTAATATAGTTGGTGGGAGAGGAGGGAGGGCAGATGGATCAGGGGACTAAGCAGTTTCTGGCTCACTTTAAATATGAAGTGGGGACATTAACCTCATGAAATAAGAAATTTGATAGAGGAAAAATACAATAAAAAAAAGAAACATTTAGGAAATGTATCTGAGGTTACCGGTTACAATACAGTCCATTCAAATGATAAACTTTTATATCCAGTCCCTTCTCCAAAAAAGTGCCAATTTTTCATGTTTACAGTTTTGCTGGGAGAAATAACCAAAGATCAAAGCAATAAAGAGCTGAAATATTAATTCCTGCTTGCAACGTTTGTGCCAATTTGCAGAAAACAATTTTGGAAAAAGATTTCGATAATGTTATTTTTTTCATCAATAAATATTTATAAATATGAATCCCTAAACTTTGATATTCCAAGAACTGTGCAAGCACCTACATAACTGTGAAATCTTTGTTGTTATTGGAGGGGTGAGGGGTGAAAGGTCAAATAAATCAGGTCCATTGGCCACTTTCCACTGAACTGATGCCAATCTGTGTTAACCACAGTGAGCAGTGTTGGCATTTCCGAGTCATTTTTATTTTTTTTTCCTTCAGATTTTTCCATTACAAAAGCATCCTGTCTCTAGGTAAACGAGGTGGCTTGTCATTTATCCTTTAAAATACTCTCTTCTCCGTTACAG
>NW_005369095.1:0-891 GCF_000412655.1 Myotis brandtii | reverse complement strand
ACATCTTTATATAATTTTCCTCTCTAGTTTTTTATTCCCCTTGAGGTATTATAATTTTACTTACATTGTTTCAATATTGCATATCTATATATATATAAAAGCCTAAGCAACGGTCCAACAGTCCGACCATCCAACTGGTAGCTATGACACGCACTGACCCCCAGGGTGCAGACGCTCAATGCAGGAGCTGCTGAGGTGCGATGACTTGGCAACTGCGGTTCTTGGGTGACGCACCTGGAACCAGAGAGGAGGGAGACTGATTCCGGGGTGCATCACCTGAGAACTGCCCTCTCACAATCTGGGACCCCTTGGGGGATGTTGGAGAGTCAGGCTGAGGGACCCCACCTATGCACGAATCTGTGCACAGGGCCTCTAGTATATATATAAAAGCCTAAGCGACTGTTCAACCATTCAACTGTTCGACCTGTAGCTATGACGCACACTGACCACTAGGGGCAGATGCTCAAAGCATAGGCATGGAACAGACTGATGAATCTCAGAGGGAAGGGGGGAGGAGGGAGGGCAGGAAGAGATTAACCAAAGATCTTATATGCATACTAGAGGCCCAGTGCACGGTTTTGTGCACCAGTGGGGTCCCTTGGCCTGGCCTGTGGGGATCAGGCTGAAACCGGCAGTCCGACATCCCCTGAGGGGTCCCTATATGTTTTTAGGTGTTTACATTGATTATTTTTTTTTCAATAGCATTTCCTGTAATTTTCTTTAACCCCTGTATGAATAGAGTTCAGAAAATGGTCACCACACCAGAATCAGCATCACCTGGGAACTTGTTCTAAGTAGAAATAAATTCATGGCTTGATTCATATCTACTGAATCAGGTGAAATGAGGGTGGGACCCACATTTGTGTGTGTGTGTGTGTGTGTGTGTGTGTG
>NW_005369094.1:0-1097 GCF_000412655.1 Myotis brandtii | reverse complement strand
TCTATCCACTGAGCCAAACCGGCTAGGGCTTAATATGAGATTTTAACATGTACAAGCTAGGCAATCTTAATGAATAAAGAACTAGAACAAGTCGCTTGCTACACCAACTTTTCACTAAAAATGGTGTGCTTTTTGATGAATAGAAGTTTTTATTTTTTCACGTGGCCCCACCCCCTTGTTCATGTGACCACTCCCCCGCTTCAGGTGGCCCCACCCCCTTGAGACCTTGGATGCTCTCTGTTTGGGGGTGCCACCTCCCTGGTTGGCTGTCGCTCCTGCTCGCACACCTGTCCACAGTCCCTTTGCCAAACTCCTTCCAGAAAATCGTTTGCCTGTGCCATCTGTTTCCTGCTGGGACTGTGACCGCTGGGGTTGAAAAGGAGTCAGGAGAGCAGTGGCCCCTCCAGAGTTCATGCAAGAGGTCCAGAGGGGCCTGTGCTGTCCCTGAAAGGCTAGGGGAGGGGAGGGTGGTGAGACGGGGGTGCTGATTAGGGGACAGAAAACCCTCGGGGAAAGTGGGGCACCCACACCATCACCCCACACCCCTGTGAGGAGCAGCTGTGGCCCATTCTACAGGTGAGGCTGCTGCAGCCCAGAGAGGGCAAGTGACTTCCTGGAGGGCACACAGCAGTCAAAGGGCGGAGCTAAAAAGGGAACCCTGGGCTGCCCACAGCCTGTGTCTCCTTTACCTGCAGCCTCTGGGTAAGTGGCCCCTCACCCTGTGGCCATTTGCTCTGATGGGCTTTACACCCCCACTCTGCCCCAGCAGGTGGGGGCCCTGTCATTGCACCTGTGCCTCTGGACGGACGTGCCTCTGTCATTGATTGGCTGCCTCCTGCACACCTCCTACTGGGGATCAAGCCCGCAACCCGGGCATGTGCCCTGACTGGAAATCGAACCGTGACCTCCTGGTGCCTAGGTCGACACTCAACCACTGAGCCACAAGATAAGGCCATGCCATGATATAAGGCCATGTGAAGATGTGAAGAGAGGCCGGACTGATGTGGCCACCAGAAGCTAGAGGAGGGTGGGACCCTCCTCCAGAGCCTAGCCCTGCTGACATCTGAATTTCAGACTTCTGGCTCCAGACTTGTCTG
>NW_005369093.1:0-1044 GCF_000412655.1 Myotis brandtii | reverse complement strand
AGTGGAGGGAGTTGTTTTGAGTTACTCCTGTTGCAACCAAAGCAATGCTCTTGCGCTCCCTAGTGATTTTAAATATGGTTAAGAGCTAGTCTAGTGTTTGTTTCTGGCCAAATAGCAAATCCAGCTAAACCGCGAGGGAAGTAGAATGCCCCCCATTAAGTAATTTTTTCCTTTCATGAGACCATTTCAAGATACCAGTTGGCACTTGGGAAAGTTTAGAACGATATGATTGAGTCTGACCAGTGTTGCACAGTGGTTGAGCATCCGCCTGTGAACCAGGCAGGAGTGCACAGTTGGTTTCATTCCCGGTCAGGGCACAGGCCCGGGTTGCAGACTGGATCACCAATAGGGGTCGTGAAGGAGGCAACCGATCAATGCTTCTCTCTCATCGTTTACGTTTCTGTCTCGCCCTTTCTCCCTCCCTGAAATCAATCAAAGTGTATTTTTAAAATATATATTGAGTCTAGCCCCGGCTGATGTGGCTCATTAGATGGGCATCTCCCCTTGCACTGAAAGGTTTCCGGATCAGTTCCCAGGGAGGGCACATGGCAGGGTTTTGCGGTCAATTCCATGTCGGGGGTGGGCAGGAGGCGGCTGATGCGCCTCTCCTCTATGTTTCTCTGCCTCTCCCTTCCTCTCTCTACTGTCTATCTATATATTGGAGGTATGATCCTTGTGTCAACCAGAACCTATACATAAAGCAAAATGAGAGGAAACTGTCACTTCTAGTAGTTTCACTTCTGACAGTTCACTAGTGTTAACATTTTGGTGTATATATTTCCATATTTTATTTCTTCATTCTATCAGTGTATACTTAATTGTCAGAAAAAATTAAATGTTTCAAAACTTATTTTAAAACTGTATTATACAGTGAGCATTTTTCCATGTCAGCATATTTGTATACATATGTGTGTGTGTATGGAATTATGTATAGCTACAAGAGTAGACATGGTCTAAATGTGTTTTTAATCAACAACTTTATTTATTCAAAAAGAGTATTTAACATCATGGGAAATAGTCTACATAAATAGGTAGGTACTTTTA
>NW_005369092.1:332-630 GCF_000412655.1 Myotis brandtii | reverse complement strand
CTCTCCCTTCCTCTCTGAGATCAATAAAAACATATATTTTTAAAAAATGCCTTCAATGGAGGGGGGGGTCCTATTTTTTCTTTTCTTTTCTCTTTTTTATCTAGAAAAGCTGTTTTGACCCTCAACGGCCACCCCCTGGTTTGGAGACAGGCCCAAGGCCTTCTGCAAACTTGTCTATGGTTTTATCTGATAACGGGGCTGGCTTGGCTCCTATCTCGGGAACTTTATTTATTTTAATTTATTTCTTTAAATGTATATTTTATTGATTTTTTTACAGAGAGGAAGGGAGAGGGATGGA
>NW_005369092.1:0-288 GCF_000412655.1 Myotis brandtii | reverse complement strand
GCACGCCCCCCACTGGGGATGTGCCCGCAACCCAGGTACATGCCCTTGACCGGGATTCGAACCCGGGACCCTTCGGTCCGCAGGCCGGCGCTCTATCCACTGAGCCACACCGGCCAGGGCCTATCTGGGGAACTTTAAGTCCTCGTCCCTTTCTGAGTCCCCGGAAGCATGAATGTGCCCGACGGATGTGTCTGCTGCGTGTGAACCGCTGGCCTTGCATTTGGCTAAAGGTTTAAAAATATTGTTTCAGGCCTGGCCGGTGTGGCTCAGTGGGCAGAGCGCCGGCCT
>NW_005369091.1:0-752 GCF_000412655.1 Myotis brandtii | reverse complement strand
GCACCCCTATTATTCGTATGTTGTTTCATTTCATGTTTTCCCATATCTCCCTTAGGCTCCCCTCTCTTTTTTTAATTTTTTCTCCAATTGCAGTTCAGTTTGGGTGTGTTTTACTTCCCTGTCTTCTAATTCGTTAATTCGGTCCTCCGATTCTCCTAGTCTACTGTTGAAACTTTCAATGGTGTTTTTTATTGGAGCTATATCACTCTTCATTTCTTCTTGGTTATTACATAGTTTATTGATTTTTTCATCCGTTTCTTCTTGATTCTTGCATAAGTTGTTGATTTTTTCATCCATCTGGTTTATGCATTCTAGGACCCTTAATCTTAATTCTTTTTCTGTCATGCTGCATGACTCTGTTTCACTTAGCTGCTTTTCTGGCAAGTCCTCCTTTTTTTTCCTTTGGGGGTTTCTTTGTCTACCCATGTTTGATCTCACCGACATATCTAGATGTTGAGTCGTTTAGGGGCTGCTCCTTGAGTGGCAGTGGCTCCTCGGGCTGTGGTTGCTCCTCGGGCGGTTGTGGTAGCAGCTGCTCCTCAGTTGGCAGCAGCTCCTCTGGTGGTTGCTGTTCACAGCTGTGGTGACTCCTTTGGCTGGTGGGGGGAGCCTTCACACACAGCTGTTGTTCCTCAGACAGAGGTTGTGCTGATCACAAAGCTGCTGTTCCTTGGATGGGGTCGGGCTTCACACGCAGCTGCTACTCCTTGAACTTGGGCGGACTGCTCATGTGGCTGCTGATCCTTGAATGG
>NW_005369090.1:0-451 GCF_000412655.1 Myotis brandtii | reverse complement strand
ACCAAAAGACACAACTATTAACATGTCAGCATATTTGATCACAATAATTTCTCTCTGTGTTTTTCTATATAATTGTGAATTTTGCTTTTCCACTTAACACTATCCTATATAATAAAGGGCTAATATGCAAATGACTGAACAGCAGAAGGACCGGTCACTATGACGTGCACTGACCACCAGGGGGTAGACACTCAACACAGGAGTTGCCCCCTAGTGGTCAGTGCACTACCACAGGGGGAGCACCGCTCAGCCAGAAGCCAGGCTCACGGCTGGCGAGTGCAGTGGGCGAGAGGGCTCAGGCAGGGCTGAGGGAACCCCCAAGTGCATGAATTGCATGCTGGGCCTCTAGTAATAAAATAATTGACTATGTTATTATAACATATTCTTCCTTATAGGGACTCATATTATCCTCATTTTTTTACATAAAGCTTTTTCTAAGGCCCCAGAGCTA
>NW_005369089.1:0-570 GCF_000412655.1 Myotis brandtii | reverse complement strand
TGATGGCGCTGGCCCCACTTGCATCCACTGCTGACACCGGCCCCAGTCGCTCCGCATTCTCAGCAGATGCGAGTGGGGCCATTGCCATCAGTGCATGGGAGTGGTGGCAGGAGCAGGGCTGCAGGCAGACAGGGGACCAGGGGCTGTGGCAGGAAGGGCTGAGACCGAACCCTGTGCATACTGCAGCCTTGCAGCCCACAGTTCCTTTCAAGGTACACAAATTCATGCACTGAGCCCCTAGTCCAGGGGTCCTCAAACTTTTTAAACAGGGGGCCAGTTCACTGTCCCTCAGACCGTTGGAGGGCTGGACTATAGTTTTAAAAAAAAACTATGAACAAATTCCTATGCACACAGGAGGGGAAAAAAACCCGGCGGGCTGGATAAATGTTTTCGGCGGGCCGCACATGGCCCACGGGCCGTAGTTTGAGGACCCCTGCCTAGTCATTCAAATAAAGTTGTAGAAAAAGAAAAATGTTATTCATATGATTATTCAGATCAGGAAACTATCTAATGTATCTTGATAAAACTAAATCTATTATCATTTTATCTCTGCTTTACTTATAATAATTC
>NW_005369088.1:0-775 GCF_000412655.1 Myotis brandtii | reverse complement strand
TATTTCTTCCTTATATTACAACTAGAGGCCCAGTGCATGGAATTTGTGCATGGGGGAGGGGTCCCTCATCCCCTGCACCCTACCCCTCGGGGGATGTCCAACTGCTGGTTTAGTCCTGATCCCACAGGGGTTGGGCCTAAACCGGCAGTCGAACATCCCTCTCACAATCCAGGACCGCTGGCTCCTAACCGCTCACCTGCCTGCCTATGTGACCCCCCTAACTGCTCTCCCCTGCCGGCCTGATCGCCCCTAACTGCCTCTGCCTTGGCACTGCCACCATGGCTTTGTCGAGAAGGACATCTGAACAGTCGTCCAGAAGATGTCCAGTCTAATTAGCATATCATGCTTTTATTAGTATAGATAGTTAATAAGTAAAGCATACTATTTCTTGTTTTATTTCATGTCCCTGTGTATCATGGCTATGGTGTAAAAGATACAATATGTAGGCCACTGATTCAGGCCATGTACCATATCCTGCAAAAACTATTGCAGTATCACGAAACACCATTCAGCTGGTGCCATAACAGTGTTTCTTTTTGTCAAGACAGCTGCCTCAGAGCTATGGGCAAAATAGTAAGATCTGTGAATATTTTGAGTATGAGAACATTGTTTTTTAATTTCTATAAAATGAGTGTCATAGAGATTAGTATTGGTATATTGTATTTTGACTGATTTAAAAAAACAAAAAAACTCAGAACTGTCTGCGCTCAGTTAAGGCCACTTAAATATATATTAAGATGGACTCTTCACAGTTAAAGTCACTTAGACACTTGAA
>NW_005369087.1:0-498 GCF_000412655.1 Myotis brandtii | reverse complement strand
CAAGTCATAGGCTCCAAATCAATTTGCCCAAAATCAACGATTCGGCCCTAGCCACTGTTGCTCAGTTAGAGCGTCATCAGCCTTGAGGACTGAAGGGTCCCGGGTTCAATTCCAGTCAAGGGCACATGCCTGGGTTGGGGGCTCGATCCCCAGTCGGGGGGCGTGCAGGAGGCAGCCGATCCATGATTCTCTCTCATCATTGATGTTTCTCTCTCTCCCTCTTCCTTCCTCTCTAAAATCAATAAAAATATATATTTAAAAAAATAAAGATTCACCCAAACCTAAAACAGACTCCTTAAACCAGACCTAGGACCGTTTGCTCAGACACCTGACTCTAGAAGCCACAGAGCCTGAAGGAAGCTGGGACCCGGGGCACAGGGCCGAGACCAACGCAGGGCGACAGGAGACGGGGTTAAAATGTTGGCAAAATAATGCTGAAGTGAACGGCTTATTCTGTGGGCTTATTTTTTTTCAAATATATTTTTTATTGATGTCAGA
>NW_005369086.1:13002-14073 GCF_000412655.1 Myotis brandtii | reverse complement strand
CGCCCGCCCCACACCCGGGACCCCGGCAGCTCAGGCAGGGAGTGCGGAGGGAAAGCCCCGCGCCCTGCAGCGGGGAACTCAGCAGCTCAGGATGGGACCCCGAGACTCTGGAGGGAAAGCCAGGCATCCTCCACACCGGGACCCCAGCAGCTCAGGACGGGAGTGCGGAGGGAAAGCCGCGCGCCCCGCACCCCAGTCCCTGGGCAGCTCAGACCAGGAGTCCAGAGAGCAAGTCTGTGGGAGTCCAGAGGGCAAGCCGCTCGCCCTGCACCGGGGACCCCAGCAGCTCAGGACAGGACTCCGGGCCTCTGAAGGGAAAGCCACGCGCCCTGTACCCCAGGCCCGGGGCAGCTCAGGCCAGGAGTCCAGAGAGCAAGTCTGGGTTTGGGAGTCCAAAGGGCAAGCCGCGCGCCCCGCACCCCAGGATATTTTTTTCAGATTTTCAATTTTTTTAAATTTTTTTTAGAGACAGTGGGAGAGGGGGAGAGGAGAGGCCGGGGGAGAGTGAGGGAGAGAGAAACCTCTATATGAGACACGCACACGCCCCCACCTGGCTGGGATGGGACCTGCAACCCAGGTGCGTGCCCTTGACTGAGGATTGAACCCATGCCCCTTGGGTGTGCGGCCGACACTGACCACTGAGCCCACCGGCCAGGACCAGCAGGCTAGTTTCTCAGTGGATCATTGTGTGTGGCCCGAGGAGGGCTCCCACCCCTGCCTCTCAGGCATGCTGACTGACAGCAGTTCAGGGGTGGTGCCCGCATCGCGTGCTCACCTGAGAGCTCCCATGTCCCCCGGTGACGCCCAGGGGCCTGTGGGGCGTTGCTTTGAAACGATGGGAATAGCCTTCCTTGTCCTCACACCCGGGAACCGGGCCTCCTGTGCTGTTTGCAAACTGAGTTTCCTTCTATTTAAAATATATATTTACGAGTATCGCCCTGGCTGGTTTGGCTCAGTGGGTAGAGCGTCAGCCTGCAGACTGAAGGATCCTGGGTTCGATTCCAGTCAAGGGCACATGCCCAGGTTGTGGGCTCCATCCCCACTGTGGGCCGTGCAGGAGGCAGCCGATCC
>NW_005369086.1:11562-11872 GCF_000412655.1 Myotis brandtii | reverse complement strand
ACAGACAGGGGCGCACACATCAGTGAACCTGCCTTCAGGGGTCCCCTCTTTGTAGGGGCCGACCACACCTGCTCCCATCACCCTCCACCCCCACTCACCCCACCCCCACCCCACACGCCTCCTGTCAGCCAGGAGCTTCCTGGGGCTCCAGCTCAGGGACTGAACCCCCAGCCCCAGCCCGGGACCACGCACCTGCCCTCCCACTGCACACGCCATGCACACCCGGCACGCGTCCGCACATCTGTGCGCGCACCCGCAGGAATGACGGAGACACAGCTGCCCACAGGCTGCCTGAGGGGCTGGGCGCCTG
>NW_005369086.1:7730-9721 GCF_000412655.1 Myotis brandtii | reverse complement strand
GTCCACAGACACCCCAGGTTTCAGGGCCTCCCTCTGGCCGGTCCACAGACACCCCGATACTGGAAATAGAATCTAGTCCTCACCTCATCGTCTGTAAGTGTGAGGAGGGAGGGAGATTGTGGATTCGGTGCCTGTGACTCAGCAGCCGGAGGGCTATGGAGTCCCAGCCCTGGTGCCTGACCCAGCCTTCCCCTCCCCCCGCAGACCAGGAGATGGTGAGTGACTGCACCCCGAAACGGGACCGGAAGTGCCAGTGCAAGACCGGGGAGTTCTACTGCGACTCTGAGCACTGCCTGGAGGGCTGCCACCCCTGCACCAGGTACCGCCTCGGGGCGCGGACAGCCACGCAGCCTGGGTCCCCCCACCCCCGGCCTGTCTGCCTCGGGTTCTGCCGCTGCCCCTCGGTTCTCCATCTGTAACCTGGTAGCACCTGCCACGTGGAGGCGCCTGCAGATGAAATCCAACCAGTGGCCTGGCTGTTCCCACCGGGGGCCGCCCTGGGGCCAGGGCTCCGTCCACCCAGAGCCACCACCCGCTCATCCCACCAAAGCCCCCGTGGAGTCGGCACAGAAGCCGAAGCACAGAACCTGGCCGGGTCCCCGAGGGGTGGAGGGCGGGGCTGTGGGAGACGCAGAGGCCTGAGGAGGGAGGGAGGTGGGAGCCATAGATGGTTCCAGAGGAGGCGGCTCCGGGCAGAGGAAGAGCAGTGAGCCCCGCGCCCTGTCCCAGCTGCAAGGCCGTCCCCACAGCAGGGCCCTGGTTCTGTCACAGGCGCCAGTCCTGGCGGCTTAAAAAACCTCGGGAATAATTCTCTCCAGGCCCCCAGCCTGGGAGCCCGAAACCTGGGTGTGGGCAGGGCCGGCCCCTCGCGGGCTCTGGGAAGACCCTCCTGCCTCCTGGGCTCTGGGTGGGCTTCGATGGGGGAACCTTCTGCGGAAACATGACAGGGGAAAATCTGCTGGCAAAATAGCTCCCTTTTTAAAAGAAATCGATTTTTATTGATGTCAGAGAGGAGGGGAGAGGGAAAGAGAGGAACGGCAATGATGAGAGAGAATCGTGGGTCGGCTGCCTCCTGCACGCCCCCCACCAGGGATGGACCCCACAACCCGGGCCTGTGCCCTGACCGGGAATCGCACCATGACCTCCTGGTTCCTAGGCCGACGCTCAACCACTGAGCCACACCGGCGGGCAGAGCAGCGCATTTTGTGAGGCGCGTGTGGGCCCTTCAGTGCAACTCAGACCATGTGAACTGTGGCCCTGGGACCTGACAAGTCCGAAGTAGGGGCCGCTGCAGGTCCGGTTCGATCAGGGCTCTGCTTCTCTCGACTCCTTTGCCTGCCCGTCTCCATGGGCTTCCTCTCGGGGCTGCTCCCTCTCGGTGCGGCTGTGGCTCCAGCAGGTGCCGTCCTCACAGCCGCACCCCAGGGGCCCCGAACTCCCTCGCTGTGCTCTCAGCGGTCCCGGAGCCGGGTGGGCTGATGGTCTGGGAAAGCCCGGCACAGGCTGCCGGAGCCAGGGGCCCTCCAGGGCGGGGGCCGGCCTGGCCGGGAAGTGATGCTCAGGGTCCTTCACTCCTTCCTCTCAGCTGTCCCGGCGCCACCCTCCAGACCTGCAACGCCACGAGGGACACCGTGTGCGCCCCAGCAGCCCAGCCAGAGCCAGGTAAGCGGCCCCCCCTCTTCCACGGGAGCCAGCCTGTGCGGGGGTCAGTGCTCAGCTCTGCCCCGTAGAAAAGAGGCTGCAGGCAGGAAGTGGTGGGTGTGTGTGGCCGGGTTCCAAGAAAACGTTATTTTTTTCTAATATATTTCTATTGATGTCCGAGAGGGAGGGAGAGGTAGGGAGAGGGAGGGAGGGAAACATCCATGATGAGAGAGAATCATGGACCGGCTGCCTCCTGCACACCCTCCACTGGGGATCGAGCCCACAACCCGGGCCTGTGCCCTGAGAGGGAATCGAACCCGGACCTCCTGGTTCATAGGTCGACGCTCAAC
>NW_005369086.1:5715-7151 GCF_000412655.1 Myotis brandtii | reverse complement strand
CCGGGTCCCTGTGGTGGCTCCGCTGGGTGCTGTAATGTCACCCGGGGGAGACCAGCCCCCGAGCGGCCTCAGCAGCTGGCTCCTGGGTGGCCCTGCCCTGTCCCTCGGGCCACCTGGCCCGGCCTTCACCACAGGGTCCTCTCCCTCGTCCCCACCTTCGCGGGGGCGGGGGGCTGCATTCCAGTCCGGGAGTCCATAACCCTCGCCCCAGAGCCCCCCCCCTGGGGCACCGGACCTTCACCCTCTTCTGGGGGGGCGGACCCTGCGGGCAGCGAGTCCTTCCGCGAGGGACGTGCTTACCCGCTACCGCGCTCTGTGCCCCCAGGACCCCCAGCCGGTTCCCTGGCTGTCAGCGCCTTGGCTGTGTCTGTGGTTGCCATTGTCATCGCCATCACCATCGCCATCGCCGTCGCCTGGTGGGGAAGACGAGGTAAGCGGAGGAGAGCGCTCCGGACGGGAGAGCAGCAGCCCGAGGCCCGGCAGGCTCTTGACCGGCGTTTTCCATTTAAAATACAGCTGCGCTCACTTCCTTATTCATTTTTAATATATTTTTGGATCTCAGAGAGGAAGGGAGAGGGAGACATCAATGATGAGAGAGAATCATGGATCGGCTGCCTCTTGTACGCCCCACACTGGGGATCGAGCACACATCCTGGGCTCGATGTGCTCTTGACCGGAGTTGAACCTGGGACCCTTCAGTCCACAAGCTGATGCTCTATCCATTGAACCACACCAGCCAGGCCGCCAGGCGCTTTCTGGAACCCCATCCTCTCGGGCAGCTCTGGGAGGTCTCCCCACTTCACAGGTCAAAGTTCAGGCAGCCCAGAGCCCAGGAGGCTGCAAACTCGCTCAGACCTCAGACCCCAGCCAGGCTCCCCTGGCCGTAGCCTTGTCCATCCTGTGGGCCCCACCGCCTCTGGGAGCCGGAGAGCAAGCGCAGGGCCAACCTCCTCAAACCCATCCCCCCGCCCCCAGGGCTGTCGACTCCTCCGGGTCCTGGGTCCCTTCTCCAGGGTCATGGGCTCCAGGACGAATGAGCTGCAGGCAGGTCAGGAGCCACGCCGGGTCCTGGCCACATGCACCTTCCGGAAATGTGAGTCACGTCTTCCTTCTGGTTTCCTCTTTTCAGCCACCAAGAGGCTGATTGTGAACTCGGACATGAGGTCCCGGGACAGGACGGGAAGAACCTTATGACGTCAGTCGGGCTGGAAGAAAATGGCTTCGAGATGCGAGACCACGGAAGCTCCGGATCCCGCGGCCCCGCGTGGTAGTGAGATGGTGAGCAGCCGGAAGGCCCCGCTGGGGAGGGAGCGAGCCGTTCCCGCTCCTGGCGGCCTCCACACCACGGACTATCCCAGACCTATTGGTCAGAGGAAACCTCTCAGGTCGGCCCTGGCCAGTGTCGCTCAGTGGACAGAGCATCAGCCTGCGGACTG
>NW_005369086.1:2984-4094 GCF_000412655.1 Myotis brandtii | reverse complement strand
CAGCCTAAGGCCTGTATCAGTGAATCATGCTTTCCCATCAGAAGTGAGGTGCATTGAATTCACCCCTCCAGCCGCCAGAGCAGTGGTTCTCAACCTTCTGGCCCTTTAAATACAGTTCCTCATGTTGTGACCCAACCATACAATTATTTTCGTTGCTACTTCATAACTGTAATGTTGCTACTGTTATGAATCCTGACGTAAATATCTGATATGCAGGACGGTCTTAGGCGACCGCTGTGAAAAGGTCGTTCGACCGCCAAAGGGGTCGCGACCCACAGGTTGAGAACCGCTGTCCCAGATGAAGCCCTGTTCTGACCTTTCTTATATACAGCCCATGTCCATTTACTGTTTAATCTATAAATAAACACTTTAAAAACAAAAAGGACATAAAATGTGACAATTTAACAAAAAGGAAGGGAAATGTACGGGCCCCACCCCTTCCCATTCCGCCCCTCAGAAGGCGTGCCCACCCTGCACGTGCTGCTGTCCTCCCCTTGCGAGACCGCCCGGCAGGTGCTTCTCCTCTAATAAAGCCTGTAGTCCTGGTTTCGGCCTCTGTCTGATTTTCATTTTTGGTGCCAAAACCCGGGGAATTATTCAAGATGGGAGACGTGCACCATGAGGTTCCACTGTAACTGGTTCCACTGTCACTGGGTCTGCTGTGCCCGAGTGGGGTGGTCTGAGCTCTGCCCTCTGGTTGGGGAGAAGGGCCGACCATTCGCTCTTAAGTGTCCGTGGTTGAGGGACGATGGCGTTGAGTAGGTGGCTGCAGCCGCTTGGCATCTGGTCTTTCCAGCTGCGAACCGCTGGTTCCCTGTCTGCCTTGTTCCCTGTCCCCTGGACCGGCTCTGCCCGTGTCTCCCGCCCTCGGAGCGGCCTCGCCTCGCCTGCAGCCTGGTGCTCTGCCCAACACCCAGCGTGTCCTGGGGACGCCCCTCCAGGGCGCTCTGGGGGGGGGGGACTCTGGCTGGATGGCGTCCCCTCCCCCTGAGCAGCACTGCCCCCGCTCACGGACACCCTCTGGCCCCGCAGCCACAGCCCCTGGGACCCCCGGAAGGACCTGGTCCAGTTTGAGCAGGACGGGGCTCTGCGCACCCTGCAGCAGGAGAG
>NW_005369086.1:0-1790 GCF_000412655.1 Myotis brandtii | reverse complement strand
CAGGCTCCCCGGTGACTGATGGGACCCCAGGGGCCGGGAGGGCACGGCCAGACCCGCCTTCCCCTCACCAGGGCCGCGCAGCTCACTGAGGCCCGGTCCCCGGGCGGTGGGGCGAGAGGCGATTTTAGTTTCCTTTTAGCCGGAGGCGGGGTGTACAGCGTATGGAGGTGTATGTAGTTGGCACACAACGAGCGCCCCAGGTTTAAAGTGTGCAGTTTGCTGTTTTGACATGTGTTCACGGTGCGGGAAACCATCCCCGCCGGAGAGTGGGCGCAGCCCTCACCCCCAAAAGTGCCCTCCGTTCCCAGAGGTTGCTCACCAAAGCGTGAGAGCAGGGTCCAGAGTCTTTTAAAATCGACAGAAACCACAAGCTTCTTCCTGTTTGTCTGTCGGGCGCTAAGCCCTCAGCTGGGAACAGTTGCATGAAACCTGCACCTTGGCTGACAGTGGGCCCCGGGGCCTGTGCCCGGTGTGAGGGGCTCGGTCCTGGGGTTTAGAACATCGTTGCCTTTCGTCATGTCTGCTTTGGAGGGAGGCGAATTTAATATTCCATTTGCGCATACACATCTGGCCTCGCACGACTTACAGTGAGATGACCGCGCTGAAATGGACATTTTTTAAAGCACTCGAAAGAGAATGGGCTACGGCTGTTTTTGGTACGGGTAAGGTTTCAGAGGGATCTGATCTGAAACTTTAATGCCTTTTTTTTGTTGTTATTAAGCCTCACCCAAGGATATTTTTCCATTGATTTTTAGGGAGAGTGGGAGAGAGAGGGAAAGACAGAGAGAAACATGGATATGAGAGAAACACGTCTATTGGAGGCATCCTGCGTGCCCGTGACCAGAATCGAACCCGGGACCCTTTGGTCCGTAGGCTCATGCTCTATCCACTGAGCCAAACCGGCCAGGGCTTTAAGGCCATTTTAAGATGCAGAGAAGACGCAGTAACACATGGTCTCCAAAAGCTGGTCGCTCCCCAGTCCAGCTGCTCAGCTCCCAGCGCACCCCGGAGAGGAAGCAGTCCTTCCAGAGGCGCTGCCCTGCCTCAGGCCGCCCAGAGGCGCATCGTCCAGATTGTACGGACCGTAGCCTTTCTCCTGGCAGGTGCCAGGAGCCAGCCCCCGAGCAGGGGGGACGCGGTTCTGAGCGGGATCAGAGCTCCCTGTGACTCAGGCAGGGAAGGCGTGGGAAAGCGGATGTGAGATTCGCGAAGCAAATAGCCGGCCTCCTGGTGTCGGCATGAAAAGGCCCACGCCAGGCACTGGGATGCAATGGGCTTCCTTTTTCTTCTAATAAGTTTTTATTGATCTCAGAGAGGAAGGGAGAGGGAGAGAGAAACTTCAATGATGAGAGAGAATCACGGATCCGCTGCCTCCTGCACGCCCCACTGGGGATGGAGCCCACAACCCGGGCATGTGCTGTGACCGGGAACCAAGCTGTAACCTCCTGGTTCATAGTTCGACGCTCAGCCACTGAGCGATGCTGGCCGGGCCGGAGGCCTCTCTGGCTCAGCCCGTCTCCCTGGCTGATTGCAGGCGGCCCTGGCAGCCGGCTCGGAACTGGGTGACCCCAACCCGAATGCAGCCGGGAGCCCCTCCAGCGACCCCTGTGAGGCTGGTGAGTGAGCGTCCCCATCTTCCCGAGCCTTCGCCTTCGGCTCACCTGTCCCAGAGGGCTCAGCCCTGGTGCAGAGCTGCAGGCGCCCGGGGCCCTGGGGGGTGGGGGAGCCTGGTGGGCGGGCCCCTCCCAGCAGGTACCCTGGCATCCAGCACTCACCCAACCCCCTCCCCC
>NW_005369085.1:0-575 GCF_000412655.1 Myotis brandtii | reverse complement strand
CTAATATGCAAATAGACCGAACGATGGAACAACCAAATAGCCGATCACTATAACGTGCTCTGACCACCAGGGGGCACACATAGAACATGGTGGGAGTCGGCTGTGGCCGGATGGTGGAGCAGGTGAGCCAGGGGAGGGGGGGGGGGGGACACCAGACCAAGGCAGGACGCTGGTCACTGTCATCAGGGCACGCCTCTGGTGGTTACTAAAAATTCTTTGCTCCCACATGCCGCAGTCCCACCCAGAGCTTGTACCTGCTTCTGGTGCTGGAGCTGCCACTGGTACCCACTGCTGGTGCCCAGCGCCAGCCCTGATCAGTTGGCACCATCAGTGGGTGCAAGCAGCTGCCGGCCCTGATCACCCCTCAGGGCTTCTCCACCTCCCCCTCCTCCTGAGGGGCAGCAGCCACCTCTCACACCCACTGACAGTCCTGGCCCAACCCAATTGCTCCATGCTGTCAGCAGGTATGAATGGGGCCGGCGCCATCAGCGCATGGGAGAGGTGGCAGTGGGAACAGGGCTGCCAGCAGACAGGGCACTGGGGGCTTTGGCGGGAGGGGCCAGGCAGAGGTGCAG
>NW_005369084.1:0-938 GCF_000412655.1 Myotis brandtii | reverse complement strand
TGGAGAAGGTGAGTGAGGGTGCCAGACCAAAGCAGGTTGTCGGTCACCGTCATTGGGGCGAACCTCTGATGGTTACTGAAAATTGTTTGTTCCTGCACACTGCGGTCCCACCCAGCGCTTGCACCCACTGCCAGTGCTGTCCCTGCTCGCACCCACAGCTGGCACTGGAGCTGCCGCTCGCACTTGCTGTCGGTGCCCGGTGCCAGTCCTGATCACTTGGTGCCATCAGCATGTGCAAGCGGCTGCTGGCCCCATTGCCCCTGAGGGCTTCTTCCCCTCCCCCTGCTCCTGAGGGGTGATCAGGGCAATAGCCGCCACTTGCACTCACTACTGGAGCTGGCCCAAATCACTCCGCACCGTCAGCAGGTGCAAGCGGGGCCAGCATCATCAGCGCATGGGAGCAGTGGGAGCGGGGCTGCCAATACACAGGGGACTTGGGGAGCCCTGGCAGGAGGGGCCAGGCAGGGTCATGGAAGATGGGCCGTGACCTGCCTCTGTGCCTACTGCAGCCTCGTGGCCCATAGTTCCTTTCAAGGGACACAGATTTGTTCACTGGGCCCCTAGTATAGTATAACAGCATTGCACTAACTTGTATTTCCTCCTTCCATGCACTTATACCATATTTTTTAACTTCAAATACATTACAAGTCCCAACCAATATTGTTATTATTTTTGCTTAGTTAACTAAAATATAAGCAAAGACACTCTTATATTTCTTTCAATGATAGTCATTCTTTTGTGTAAATTTAAATTTACATGTGATATGATTTCTATCTGCAGTAAATAATTTAATACTATAATTCAGATATGCTAAAGATCGATTCTTTGAGCTTTTTACGTCTGAAAAAAAATCTTCAGTTTACCTTTTTTTGTGAAAATATATGTCCCCTGCATATAGAAGTTTAAATTGCAAGGGGTTATTGTGGTGTGTGTGTGTG
>NW_005369083.1:4719-4965 GCF_000412655.1 Myotis brandtii | reverse complement strand
GTGGCCTGGCCCACCCAGGGGGCTTTGCTCCGAGCGTCGAAGGGCCTGAGGGGCACAGCCAGGCGGGGTTGGTGGGGGGCAGATGGGCAGGCACAGCTGTGTTCTCAGGGAGGCACCGGCAGGGAGGGTGAGGGGGGGTGAGCACCCACACTGTGTCGGCACCTCGGACTTGCTGGGGGCCGGCTCAGCACCCTTCTCTGCTCCCCCGTCGCCAGGTGGGTGGGAGGCAGAGGGGCCCAGTGTCCC
>NW_005369083.1:0-208 GCF_000412655.1 Myotis brandtii | reverse complement strand
CGCCAGGAGCCTCGGGAGGCAGGCCTGGGCGCCCTTCCTCTCTCATCGTTTCATCTGCTCAGCGCCCAGGCGCTTATCTCGCCGGCCTGGCTCTCCCCGCGCTGACGACGGGCTTAGCTCTTTCTAATCTCCTAATCTCCGGCCGAGAGGTCCTTCAGCCTCACTTAACTTCGTGAAATCTCACATCCCGGTGAGATTTACGGCCTCT
>NW_005369082.1:0-983 GCF_000412655.1 Myotis brandtii | reverse complement strand
ATTATACAATTCTCTATATGTATATATGTTTTTAGAATAGGCATGTGATCCAATTCAGTCTAAGGAATATTGGAGGAATGTTGGAAGAGGTTCGGGGGATGGAAATTTACTTTTTAAACAAGAGCAACTGCGAAGGATGGATTCTGGAAGAGCATTCTGTGTTAATGCCAGAGCTGGGACTCCCGCGGTATCTGTTTGCTATCCTGAAAAGGAAGTGAATGCATGGAGATGGGCAGAGCTGAGAGATATGGGCAGAGCCGGAGCCCTCACTGAACTATGCATGATTCACTGCGTTTACTCTGCGCCTTTTTAGTTACATACACCAGCATCCTTTTTTTCATTTTATAACTCAATTTGGGTTGATTTTTAATTACAGATTCAGAGAGACACACACCGAGAAAGCAATACACACAATCAGTGAGGCAATAGGAGCTAGGAGTGAGCAGAAGTCATGAGATAAACAAATGGAGTGTAGACAGCACTGCAGGCAGTCCCTCCCGCCACCAGGCATGCATTTACAGGGTGAAGGACAGCAAATGAGATAAGACAAGATCTCTGCTCTCCTGGAGCTCACCTTCTAGCAGGGGGGTGGGGACAGGAAGAAGGACAGCACTAATTTTAGAAAGTGATGAATACTATAAAGGAAATAATACAAGGTAAGGTGATGTGGAGGGGGCTACCGCTTTTGCCATAGAGCCAGAGAAGAATTCTCTACAGAGGTGACATTTGGGCAGTGGCCCGGATGAGGAGACGCTAACCACCTGAAGCTCGGAAGAAAAACTTTCTAGGTAGAGATATAGCAGCACAGTCCTGGAAGACAGGAACCAGAGGAAAATGTGGAAACTCCCTAAAAACTTCACTGTGCATATAAATCATCTGGAGCTGTTTACAATGAAGACCTGATTCAGGAGTCCGGGGTAAGGTCTGAAATTCTGCATTTCTAACAAGCTCCCAGCCAATGCTCATGTGTCTGGTTTGTGCAC
>NW_005369081.1:554-920 GCF_000412655.1 Myotis brandtii | reverse complement strand
GACCGGGAATCGAACCCAGGACCTCCTGGTTCCTAGGCCGACGCTCTAACCACTGAGCCACACCGGCCGGACAACAAGCAGGCTTTTGGTCGAAATGCAGGTGAATTCTTTTTTTTTGCCAAAAGCCATTTGGATATTTATGACATCATTCAAAAACCATACAAAATTTTCTACCTAAAATTTAGCCTGCAAACCCTGGCCGGTGTGGCTCAATGGGTAGAGCGTCAGCCTGCGGACTGAAGGGTCCCGGGTTCGATTCCCGGTCAAGGGCATGGACCTGGGTTGCGGGCACATCCCCAGTGGGGGGCGTGCAGGAGGCAGCCGATCGATGTTTCTCTCTCATCATCGATGTTTCTAACTCTCTAT
>NW_005369081.1:0-542 GCF_000412655.1 Myotis brandtii | reverse complement strand
TATCTATATCTATATCTATATCTATCTATATCTATATCTATATCTATCTATATATCTATCTATATCAGTGGTTCTCAACCTCCCTAAGGCCCCGACCCTTGAATACAGCTCCTCATGCTGTGGGGACCCCCAACCATAACATTATTTCCGTTGCTACTTCATCACTGTCATGTTGCTGCTGTGAGGAATCGTCATGGAAATATCTGATCTGCAGGATGGATTTTCATTGTGACACATTGAACATCATGAAAGCATCGTGATCAATCACAAAAACAATATGTAATTATAGACGTGTTTTCCGAGGGTCTTAGGCGACCCCTGTGAAAGGGGCGTTCGACCCACAGGTTGAGAACCGCTGATTTAATTAGCTCATCCCTGGGGCCTTGGCCGGTCAGACCACAAGATTTCTCGGGCCTTGTATGGCCCTGGGGCCGGAGGTTCCCCACCCCTGCTGGGTGCTGACAGGAAGGACTGGGAGAAGGTACAGAAGGCAACTCTTGGGCCGGAATTCCTTCTTTAATATATTTTTATTGATTTCAGAG
>NW_005369080.1:0-505 GCF_000412655.1 Myotis brandtii | reverse complement strand
CCCCGCGCTAAAGCTTAGAAAGGCAACCTGAGGAAGGGGGGAGAGAAGCATGCTCTATTTTCTAGATCAGCGCTCAACCTGTTGTGGGTCGCCACCCCTTTGGGGGTCGATCGACCCTTTCACAGGGGTCGCCTAAGACCCTCCTGCATATCAGATATTTCCATTACGATTCATAACAGTAGCAACATTACAGTTATGAAGTAGCAACGAAAATAATAAACATCATTACATAAAAGGGTACGGTCTTTTTTTTTTTTAGTTTTATTAGTTTGCCCACGGCTGTTCTAGAGTGTGAGCCGCGGTTTATGTTGAAATTTAGATTTCACTGTAAGAGAGTAGGCACCCCAGTGGGCCTTGTCCTTCTAAATGCCCATGGCCTCCTTACTCAGCCTGCCCAACGGGAAGTCTGCGTGTGTCCCCAGCTCTCCTCTTCCGGGCTGCAAGTCTGATGGCTGCATTAAAGAACAAGGTTGAGCCCTGGCTGGTTTGGCTCAGTGGATAGAGC
>NW_005369079.1:0-577 GCF_000412655.1 Myotis brandtii | reverse complement strand
TCCGTTTTTTCAATTAAGTCTGTAAGTTGAATATTTTTCCTAAATTATTAAATCTTCTTTAAAAATAAAATAAAATAAAACAGTTTGCAAATATGAAAAAAAGACACAACAAAGAAAGAGAATTACAGGCCAGTATCACTGATAAATATAGATACTAAAATCCTAAGCAAAATATTAGCAACTTGGATCCAGCAATACATTAAAAAGATCATACACCATGACCAAGTGGGATTTATTATGCAGATGCAAAGTTAGTACAATATTCACAAATCTATAAATGTGATACAGCACATAAACAGATGGGAAGAAAAAATCAAATGATTATATCAATTGATGCAGAAAAAGCATTTGACAAAATGTAACAGCCATTTTTGATAAAAACTCTCAGCAAAGTGGGATTAGAGGGATCATAGCTCAATATGATAAAAGCCATGTATGAAAAAAACTACAGCCAACATCACACTGAAGGGGTAAAACTAAATGCATTTCTCCTAAGAACAGGAACAAGACAGTGAAAGTTCACTTTCACTACTCTTATTCAATACTAGTAGCCCGGTGCATGAAATTCGTGCACTGG
>NW_005369078.1:0-2267 GCF_000412655.1 Myotis brandtii | reverse complement strand
CTGTGGGGGGAATGCAGTTTCCAGTGCCCGGACCTATCCTCCTGTGATGGAATCACATTGCCAGTGTGGACACAAAACTTTTTGTGGGGGATTCCTTCTCTCTGTGGGGAAATGTTTCCTCCGGTGTAGGAACCCTTGTCCCTGTGGGGGAAATGCACTTTCTGGTGTGCAGAATTATCTTACTCTGGTGGAATGGCAACTTCCTGTGAGGAAACAAAACTTCCTGAAGCAGAAATCTTCTTTCTGTGAAGGAAATGTTTCTTCCGATGTGGGCACCTTTCTTCTTGTGGGTGAAATACACTTTCCTTTGTGCAGACCTATCTTCCTGTGATGGAATCTCAAATTCCTGTGGGGAAATATAACTTCCTCCAGGGGAACCCTTCGTCCTGTGTAGGTAATGTCCTTTCCGGTGTAAGAACCCTTCTTCCTGTGGGAGAAATGCACTTCCTGTGAGCGGACTTTTCTTCCTGTGAGGGCGTCTGCACTCTCTGTGGGGAAATGCAACTTCCTGTGGGGAAACATAACTTCCTGCAGGGGAATCCTTCTATCTGTGGGGTAAATGTCCATTCCGGTTGTGCAACCCTTTTTCCAGTGATGAAAAACACTTTCCTGTGTGCATAATTCTTTTCCTGTGAGGGGCTCTCCTCTTTATTGGGGAAATGCAACTTCCTGGGAGCGGACCCTTCATCCTGAGAGGGAATTGCACATTTCTGTGTTTGGATATCTTCCTGTGAGGGCATTGCACATTCTTATGTTAGAAATGCAACTTCCTGTGGGAGAAAACTTATGCTGAGGGGAATCCTACACCCCTGGCAAAGTCACCCACTTCCTGTGATGGATACACATGTTACCAAGGGGCATCCACCCGTGGGTAATCGCACATAATTGTGGGTAAAAGCACTTTCTGTGGTGAGAACAATTCTTCTTCTGGGGAAACACAACCTCCTGTAGAAGAAATCTTATGCTGTTTGTCATTGAATATTTCTGTGACAGAACCCCACTTCCTGTGGTAAATACACACATTCGTGTGGGGAATCCTTTACCGGGGTAGGAATCTTACCTATCCCTGTTAGATCTCTTATTCAGTGGAGGATTGGCAACGTCCTGTGAAAGCAATCATCTTTCTGTGTTTAAATCGCACATTCCTGTGGGTGAATTGCACATTCTTATAGGGGCAAAGCACCATCCTGCTGGAGAAGCCTTCTTCCTGTGGGGGAAACGCACTTTTCTGTGTGCAGAATTCTTTTTTGTGAGAGCCTCTCGTCTTTATTGGGGACATGGAACATGCTGGGAGCGGACCCATCTACCTAAGAGGGAATTGCACTTTTTTGTGTGTGGATATATCTTCCTGTGAGGGCGTTGCACCTTCTTATGGAAGAAATGCAACTTCCTGTGGCAGAAAACTTATGCTGAGGGGAATCCTACATTCATGGAAAAGTAACACTCTTCCTGTGATGGATACACACGTTACCAAGGGGCATTCACCCGTGGGTAATCGCACATAATTGTTGGTAAAAGCACTTTCTGTGAAAGAAAATTCTTTTCTTTGGGCAAATGCAACCTTTAATAGAGAAACATTATCCTGTGTGGGAATGCAACTTCCGGTGGAGGAATAAACGCATGTTCATGTGGGGGAATACAAGTTCCTGTGTGGTAATGCGTTTTTCTGTATTCTGTAGAGGAACACCTAATCATATCCTTTTGAGGAAACAACTATGGCAGTTGGCGACACAAGTTCTTGTTGGAGTTTTACAACTTCCAAGTGGTGAATGCCCCTTCCACAAGGGGATATGCATCTCTCTGGAAAAGAACTATTGTACTTATGGGGGAACTATTGTTCTGGAAAGGAAATTTTCCTCTCGGAGAAAACAAACGCACCTTGTGGGGAAATGCAACTTTTTGTGGGAGCAATGCCACATCCTACGTGGAACCTCACTTTGTTTGGCTGGAAATGCACCCTTCTGCAAGAGCAATACACCATGTGAAGCAGGCACACATCTTCCCTTGCAGAAAATGCAACTTCCTGTGCAGGATAAATTCTGCCTATAATGGAAATAAACCTTTCAATGTGGAAACCCATCTTTTTATAGAGAAAATGGACCTTCCTGTGACAAAAACCTCTTTCCTGTAGGGGAATCACACCTTCCTGTGGAAGAACCCTTATCCTGTGAGGGAATTGCTATTTCCTGTGCAAGAACCACACTTCCTGTGTGAAAGCAACTTCGTGGGGGGGGGGATCCATTCTTCTCTTGAGGGACATGCAATTA
>NW_005369077.1:0-2407 GCF_000412655.1 Myotis brandtii | reverse complement strand
CTGAACCTCAGGGACCGGTGGGACAAGAACAGAAGAACCAACATTTGCATCATCAGAGCCTCAAAATGGACTCTGTATTTTTTTTTTACAAATGCATGTGAATGTACAATTATTTCAATAGAAATTTCAAATGTAAAAAAAGCACACCCATTGTAATAAAATACAAATAATTATATATATAATAATATACATATATATTTCTACTACTCTTCAGATGATACCACTACTAACAACTGTCTGGTGAATAGACTTCTTGACCTATTTCTATGCATATGCAAACATATATTTGTGTGAGTGCATTTTTACACAAACCCGCCTTACTTTATAAACAGGAAATCAGTATCAGTCGTTCCACACATTCCATTTTCAGTAAATATGTAACAGACATGTTTTTCTTTATTGATTAAGGTATTACATATGTGTCCTTATCCCCGCCATTCCCCCCCCACCCCCCACTCATGCCCTCTATTTCGCTTAGCAAAATGCTCTCCAGTTCCATCCATACTGTGGCAAATGGCAAGAATCCCTTCTTTTTTACTGCAACATAGTATTCCATTGTGTAGATATACCACAGTTTTTTAATCCACTCCTCTGCTGATGGGTACTTAGGCTGTTTCCAAATATTAGCTATGGTACATTGTGCTGCTATGAACATAGGGGTGCATATATCCTTTCTGATTGATGTTTCTAGTTTCTTGGAATATATTCCTAGAAGGGGGATCATTGAGTCAAATGAGAGTTCCATTTTTAGACATTTATGCATATCAGTGCATAGAGGTATTTCATTTTAAATGGTTACATAATATTTCACAATTTTAAAGTAAATTCTCTTACTAATGGACATTTGTGTCTAATTTTTTGATGTTTCAAACAATACTAAAATTGACATCTAGTTCTCTTTATAACATTAAAATTTCTCTTTTGAAATTTTTCTATTTATCTTTATTGTTGAAAGTATTACAGCTGTCCCCTTTCCCCCCTCCAACCTGCTCCCAGTCCCTCCCAGGCCTTGATGGGTTATGCATATATGCATATAAGTTCTTTGGTTGATCTCTTCCCACCTCTCCCCCCTTCCCTCTTAAATTTGTCAGTCTGTTGCATGCTTCAATGTCTCTGGATCTATTTAAAATTTCTCTTTTGTAGAATACTTAGTCCATTCTTGTTTTTCTTCCTATCCAGCAAATGTAGCCACTTCAAATCTCTAACCAAGGCCCTTTCCCCCCTTCCTACAATATGAACCTTCCTTTTGGAACTATCCTGTTTTGAAAATTGTACATACTCACTTCTGCTATAATTTGCACCACAAGGGAAAAGCTCATGCCTCTTCTTACCCTGTATTCCCCATGTCTAGAACAGGCCTGACACATAGCTTAAAAAGTTATTAAATCGACCTACATCATTTCCCATGAATCTAATCTTTTTATCCCACTTACTGTTGATTATTATCTTTATAACCAGATGAATATATAGAAGGTTAACTTGGTTCTTCCAATGACAACTCATCTATAATACTTAAAACTAAACTTATACCTTCATCAAATATGACACTACTGGCCAAGTTCCTCCCTGGTGCCCACATGTCCTTATTCTCTCAATATTCCAGGATCTCAAACCCGACAGATACATTTCTGAACATGGAGGCTCCTTCCAAATTTGTCCTGCCAATCAACTTATTACCAACCTTGCTATTTCATTCAATACAAGTAATTTAAGATTTGCTTGATAAAGTCATTTTTTATAGTACAACTAGAAGCCCAGTGCATGAGTTTTGTGCCTTGGGGGCGGGGTCCCTCAGCTCGGCCTGTGCCCTCTCGCATTCTGGGACTCCTCAGGGGATGTCTGCCTGCCAGGGATCGGGCCTAAGCTGGCAGTCAGACATCCCTCTTGCAGTCCGGGGCTCTCTCAGTCTGGGATCCCTTGCCTCTTACTTCCCGCCTGCAGTGGAGGCGGGAGAGGCTCCCGCCACCACTGCTGTGCTCGCCAGCCATGAGCCCAGCTGAGCAGCGCTCCCCCTGTGGGAGTGCACTGATCACTAGGGGGAAGCTCCTGCGTTGAGTGTCTGTCCCCTGGTGGTCAGTGCACGTCATAGTGACCGGTCGTTCGGCTGATCGATTTGCATATTACACTTTTATTATATAGGATGTTATCACTTCATACATTGACAACACCACTGGGCTTCACTCCCCCTCTGCCACTTCAGTTTCCAAAACACTGTTACATTATCCTCTTCAACATGATTTTCTTTACATATCTCTTCTTTGAAATGTCATTAACTTGAAACCATTAAATAGAAATTAAGCCTCCCTATGCAACATTCAAATATTTCCATCAATCATTCACCCCTACCAGTCCTCCAAATGAGTGTCGATTCATTCATTCTCAGCCTCTCCCTTTCTCTCTGCTGTTT
>NW_005369076.1:0-852 GCF_000412655.1 Myotis brandtii | reverse complement strand
AAATATTTAAAAAATAAAAAGCAGGAAGTGAGTTTAAGGGAGCTTTGGGATAATATGAAAGGAAACAACAATCACATCATAAGGGTACCAGAAAGAGAAGAATCCTAGCAAGGAATAGAGAACCTGTTTGAAGAAATAAAGGCAGAAAACTTCCCTAATCTGTTGAAGGGAAAAAGTCACTCAAGTTCAGGAAACACAGAGAGTGCCAGCCAAGATGAATCCTAAAAGACCCACAGCTAGACACATAATAATTAAAAAGGCAAACATCAAAGACAAAGAAAGAATCTTAAAGGCTACAAGAGAGAGAAAGAAAATTACCTACAAGGGAACTCCCATTAGACTGTCAGATGATTTCTCAATAGAAACACTTCAGGCCAGAAAGGAGTGGCATGAAGTACACAAAGTAATGAAAACCAAGGGACTGAACCCAAGACTACTTTATCCAGCAAGGCTGTCATTCAAATTTGAAGGTGAAATAAAGAGCTATGCAGACAAAAAAATTTGAAAAGAGTTTATTACCACCAAACCAGCACTGCAAGAAATGCTAAAGGGACTGGAGAAAGAAGAGATAGAGAGAAGAGAAGAACAGAGGCATAAAAAGTAAGAATGAAAACAAATAAATACCTACCAGTAATAACCTTAAGTGTAAATGGCTTAAATGTTCCAATCAAAATACATAAATTAGCTAAATGGATAAGGAAACATGACCCATATTTGCTGTCCACAAGAAACTCACCTCAGAACAAAAGATTCATAAAGAATGAGTCTGAAGGGATGGAAAAAAATTTCCGGCAAATGAAAAAAAAAAGGGCGGGGGATAGCAATACTCATATCTTACAAACTAGACTTCAA
>NW_005369075.1:0-450 GCF_000412655.1 Myotis brandtii | reverse complement strand
TCCTATTTATAAAGTACAGTTGATGGATTTGATTACTGACTTTTTTTCTTATAATAGCAATAATAAACCTAAACCCAGGCATAGATATACTTCTTTTTTTAAGCATGCACCTTGGAATGCTAAAGAATATGATATACCTGAGGAAGGGTCATCCCCCAACAAGGATGTCACCAATAAAACCTGTGCTCACCATAGAAACCTAACTACAATTACCTTTTAATATACCTAGAAGTGGAAAATATTCTGCTGTGATGCACAATCCTGGTAGTAGAATGAAAACAGAAGTAGAGGAAATGACAGACACCTTCCAATAAATGTATTATGTAGAACTCCCGTGTGTTCAGTCATCAACAAAATTCACATTTGTCTAAAGTCTGAGAGGATATAAAATGCCTCATTATGATGTACTTACTCTAATAATGCAAACATCAGACAAACCCAAATTGAGGG
>NW_005369074.1:0-770 GCF_000412655.1 Myotis brandtii | reverse complement strand
ATTGAGCCCTGCTGGCTGGGTGGAGAGATGGGGAAGGAACCCGGGGGATTGGCCACCAGCCCCGCGGAGGGAGCCAGCCCCGGCCCCCCTGGGAAAGGGGCCATGTCTGCTGCCACCCAACCCCGGTTCCCTGTCCCAGCCCAGGAACCTGGCCCTGATCAGGTGATCAGGGCCTGTTGGCCAGGGGAGGGTACTGGGAGGTTGGCCGATAGGCCCCATCAGTGATCGGGGCCTGCAATCTGGAAGCTTCTGCATTGGATGTCTTCCCCCTGGTGGTCAGTTTTAAAAAAAAATTCAACATGACATACTCAACAATAGTGGCGACATTTTATTGAGCACCCATTATTGCATTTCTAATATCATTACTGTTTTTCTTCAGGGCTCCAACTGCCTTTGCTCTCTACACATTTGTTTGTGATATGACCAATTCTATGTTCTTAGCTCCCACACCTGTTTCATCAACCTCTTCCTTTTCACTTTCCTCTTGTACAGTTGGAGTCTGTGTGTTTTCTTGAATGTTTGAGACAGCGTCACCTTGAACTTTGAATTTCTCAGCAGCTGCTAGCTGTGCTTGCTGAGATAAAGCCTTGATCTTGGCTTCCCCCAAAACTATGTAGGTATCTGAGGCTGGGCTCTTGTATACCTCTAGCTTTGTGATGGCAAAGAGGATATTCTAGATTTCTGTATAGTGACCATAGTAACCCTTGTAACCTGTCGAAGATCTAGTTTGGATATAGCCTTGGGTGCCTTCTTTTCACTCCGGCTCTGTT
>NW_005369073.1:0-862 GCF_000412655.1 Myotis brandtii | reverse complement strand
ACAAAAATGTGACTAAATGGACACATCTATGTGTTTACATTTTTGTAGACAAAAAAACCTACTACTTTTAAATTTTATTTTATCCTTTCCCCTTTTGCTTCCAGCCATTAGATTTGTGCACATAAAAATTGATTTTTTTCAAGAGTAATAAAGAAATATCCATAACATACATAGACTAAATGTCATCATTTTACTGTAGTCAAGTATAGGAATTTTAAATTAAATATGGATGCCAGATTAAGTAGCTGAAAATGTCACAATTGGTTAAATTATTAGTCTCAGTAGTATACAAAAATCATTGAAATCATTGTTTCATCATTAACTTATGAAAAATTATTTCCCTACCATGGTTTACAATTCAGTGTTTAAATTAAATTTAGTGAAATATGTTCAATTCTAGCTATTCATTGAGAAAAGATCATTTAGATATGTGAAATTACAAATTATATCATCACTTTCACTGAGAAGTCTTATTGTTTCCCTCAATTTATAGTCTTGTGCTTTTTAAAATGTCTCAAATTATTGACATTCCACATAGGTCTCAGACTTACAGCTTTGGCTCGAGCAGAAGTTGAGCCGGATTCTGGTTACTGATGAAGTAATTTCACACAATCACTTGGAAAATCACAGCAACTTTGTTCTACTTGTTTTCAAACAGGTATTTACAAGGTGTGATCAGACTGTAGAAAACATGGTACATATTCATTCTCTATTTTAGTCCTTGCCCACCTCATGGGTAGCAGAGCCCCCATTTCTGTGGCAGAGTTGTTTATTCATGGAGCTCTGCCCCTCAGAGCGTGTGCTGTGGTGCTGTTCCCTTCACTCCCTACCTTTTTCCTTTGTTATGACTATGCAGTACTGT
>NW_005369072.1:0-891 GCF_000412655.1 Myotis brandtii | reverse complement strand
CAATCAAAGCGTAATATGCTAATGATATGGTAAGGCTATTCAACCGCTCACTATGATGTGTACTGACCACCAGGGGGCAGATGCTCCAACTGGTAGGTTAGCTTGCTGCTAGGGTCTGGCCGATCAGGACTGAGCTAGATAGGCCAGACACACCCTGGAGCCCTCCCACAGTCCCTCCCCTGCTGGCCAACCTCCTACGCCCCTATCTGGCCCCGATAGTGCACTGGTGGGGTCCCTCAGCCTGGCCTGCACCCTCTTGCAATCCGGGACTCCTCAGGGGATGTTGGAGAGCCAGTTTTGGCCCGATCCCGCAGGCCGGACCAAGGGACCCCACTGATGCACAAATTCATGCACTGGGCCTCTAGTTTAAAAATAGAGTAATTAAAATTACAAACACTATAGGTGAGTTTAATAACAGATTTAGCACAGCAGAAGAGAGGATTAGTGAACTAGAAAACAGATCAGTAGAAGAGATCAAATTAAGCATGGAGAGAAAAAATAATGGAAAAAATAGCAAAAAAGACTTTTAGGAAAAAACTCTCAGTGAAATTGTAGTCCCAGAAAGAGAAGAGAGAGAGAGGACAGAAATGTTTGGAGAAATAATGCCAAGAATGTTTTTAAAACTAAAGCCACCAATTCAAGAAATGCTGAGAACTCTAAGCAGGACTTTTAAAATTTTAAAAGTAGCCAGAGAAAAATACATATTACTTTCTTTTTTAAATAATTTTTTATTTTCAATTATAGTTGATATAAATTATTATATTCATTTCAGGTGTACACCCCAGTAGTAAGAAGCTACATAACTTACTAAGTGATCATCCCAATAAATCTCCCAACCATCTGATACCATATATAGTTATTAGAATACTAGAGGCCCAGTGCACAAAAATT
>NW_005369071.1:0-876 GCF_000412655.1 Myotis brandtii | reverse complement strand
TCATTTTTTGGCATGTATCTGTCCAATTTTCCCAACAATGGTAGGCCCCTTAATGTAGAAGTGACCCGGCTAGCCTGTAGCAGGGTAAAGGCGCTGAATGCCACTTCCAGGGCTATACAGGAGATAAATCAAGAGCTGAGCCAGGTGAGGGACACAGTTCTAGAGAATTGGGCAGCAATAGATTACTTACTGTTGCGGCATAACCATGATTGTGAGGAATTTAAAGGACTGTGCTGTCTTAATCTTTCTGACAATTCTAGATAGAAAACAACATTCAACAAATTAGGGAAACCATCTCCAAAGTAAAACACAAGGTTTGTTTTGTGTTTTTTATGGATTTGACTTAACCAACCTAACTTCCTGGCTACCTAACCTGTTTGGGATTGGGAATTCTCTTAAATTTTTCTCCTGTTTATTTTTTGTAGTCTGATAGCTTGCCGCTGTATTCAATCTCTTCCGATTTTGAGACCCTGTATTCCATCCCCAAGAACTGCTATCAAGGCAGAAGCAAATGCAGTCTGGCAGGATGAGATTTTTCATCTAAAACAAATCTCATAGATATGAGATGGTAAAAATAGCAGTGGGGAAATGATAGGGACAGAAATAGAATACTGGGGACCAGCTATAATTTTAAGAAATATTTATCATGCTCTGTTAACTGTGATTGTTTCATTCTGATTAAAGAGGGCACATTCTATCCCGGCTGGGAGTTGCACTCATTACCTGGGAGCTCACCTGCAAATGTGGCCCCTCCTCCCCATCCCAGAGCTCCTATTATCACGGAAAGATTAACAACCTTGTTGCAGAAACCAGAGCTGACAGCCCTTTGCATACTCCTGGCCTTTGCATACCTGCAGGCCTTTGCAAATCTCCAGT
>NW_005369070.1:0-801 GCF_000412655.1 Myotis brandtii | reverse complement strand
TAAAGATCAGAGTGGAAATAAATGACAGACCAAAAAAACAATACAAATAAATAAATAAATAAATAATTCAATAAAACCTAGAGCTGGTACTTTTAAAGGATAAACAAAATTGATGAACCCCTAGCCAGGCTCACCAAGAAACAAAGAGAGAGGACCCAAATTAACAAAATTAGAAATGAAAGAGGTGAAGTAACAACTGACCCCACAGACATACAAAGGATTGTAAAAAAAAAAGTACTACAAACAATTCTACTTGAACAAAATGTACAACCTAGATGAAATGGACATATTCCTAGAAAAAGACAATCTTCCAAAACTCAAAAAACCTGAATAGGCCGATAACTACTGATGAAATTGAAGCAGTAATCAAAAAACTCCCAGCAAACAAAAGCCCTAGGCCAGACGGCTTCACAGGGGAGTTTTATCAAACATTCAAAGAAGAACTAAAACCGATCCTTCTCAGACTATTCCAAATAATTCAAGAGGAAGGCACACTTCCAAGCTCTTTCTATGAAGCCAACATTACCCTAATCCTAAAACCAGATAAAGACACTACAAAGAAAGAGAAGTACAGGCCAATATCCCTGATGAACATAGATGCTAAAATCCTCAACAAAATTCTAGCAAATTGGATCCAGCATTACATTAGAAATATCATACACCATGACCAAGTGGGATTTATTCCAGGGATGCAAGGCTGGTACAATATCCCCAAATCAATAAACATGATACATCATATAAGCAAATCAAGAGACAAAAGTCACAAAATCATATCAATTGATGCAGAAAAGGCATTTGACA
>NW_005369069.1:0-755 GCF_000412655.1 Myotis brandtii | reverse complement strand
TACAACTACTGTCTGCATATAATCAGTGTCAGGTGGCATTGTTCTTTGGAGCATGGAACGCTAGCTTCCCAGGGGGTGGAGACCTGCCCACCTGGAACCCCCTCTCGGCGCTCACCTGCCCACGAAACGGTTACGTTTTTGTAAACCTTTTAAAAAGCAGAACATTCTCACAGCACATTTTTTTCTGTTACATCCCCTCAGGCAAGGGAAACAAAAGAAAAAATGGGGCAAATAGGGCTATTAGTGAAAGAACAGGAAGGGTAATTTTTGGATTAGAATGTGATTTCCTGGAGGAAAGAGAAAGGGAGGTTTTTTTTAAAAATCGTGTAGATGGCCTCTTCTCTATATGGGGTAGGGAGATCGCCTACGTGACGGATTACCTACTGGTGCTTGAGCAGAAAATTCCAGACGGCTTAGTTAAAATTATATTTCTGGGAGAAGTGGAAACTGCAATTGACATTTAAAAAAATATATTTTTATTGATTTCAGAGAGGAAAGGAGAGGGAGAGAGAGAAACATCAATGATGAGAGAGAATCATTGATTGGTTGCCTCCCACAGGCCCCACACTGGGGATGGAGCCCGAAACCCCTTGCGTGCCCAGACCAGGAATCCAGTCATGACCTCCAGGTTCATAGGTTGACGTTTAACCTCTGAGCCACACCGGCTGGGCTGTTTATTTTGTTTTTTTAACAGATGTATTGTCCTGCTTGTTAAAACACAATTTACAATTTTTATGACCTAATAATCCCTTTAT
>NW_005369068.1:0-724 GCF_000412655.1 Myotis brandtii | reverse complement strand
GAGACAGCAGGGCTGGGCTGCAGATAACGTCTAGAACCCCAGGGGGCGCTCAGGACTATCAGGGGACAAGACCATGAGCAGGTGAAGAGTTGAGTAAAGACAATATTTCCTGCTCCGTCTTAAATTAGTTTTGCTCCAAGGATCAGCCACAGAGCACACAGAAAGCTCTTTTTGTCTCTAGTTTTAGGGATTGTATTTGTAAACAAATGGGGGCTCTGTGTGTAAATCTGACAAAACTCAGTGACTGACAGGACCCTCACAGGAGGCTCTGATCACTCATTCCTACCTGGAAAATCCTGGGTGTGGGCACGCCCAGGCCTCTGACTTCTTTACTAAAAGGCTCATCTTTGCCTTAAGCAACCCGTCCATTGTTCCTGTGCACCTGGGTTAACACACCTTTGACATCAGCATGACCACCCTCAGGAGAGCACATCCATGTCTTGGCCATCTGTGTGTCCACTTTGGAGGCTTACCTATTAGGCCCTTTGTCCATTTTTCAATTGTGTTGTTGTCTTCCTTTTGTTAAGTTGTATGAGTTGCTATGCATTTTGGAGATTAAAGCCCTTATCAGACATACCCGTGCTATTGCAAATGGTAAGAATTCTTTTTTTTTTTACACTGCTGCATAGTATTTCATGGTGTAGGTGTACCACAGTTTTTTAATCTCATCGTCTGCTGAAGGGCGTGTAGGCTGTTTCCAAAGCTTAGCTGTTGTAAATTGCAC
>NW_005369067.1:215-1549 GCF_000412655.1 Myotis brandtii | reverse complement strand
TCTCCAGGCCCCTGTCTGACCCTGGTTTCACGCAGGCGAGGAGTCAAGAGAAGGTGCCTCAATGCCTTAGCATGTGGGAGACAGAGGAGGCACTCCCACTTCAGAGCGCAGATTGACCTTAGAGAAGTAATGGGAAGGGGAAAGACAGCAAATCTATTTATTTTTAAGTATGTTATTCAAACCATGTTTTTCATTGTTAAAAAAATAATTTTTGGTCATGGTTTCAAAAAAATTAAGGCTAAATAGCAGAAAGGCATAAAGAAGAAAGTGGAGGTGTCATCCCTGGCCCCACCACAGCCACAGTCCCCAAAGATCTGAATTGATTACGACACTTTGGTTTTAAATAACCAAACAGACAAACAGACCAAACACCTGCAAACATGCCTGGTAGATAAGGATACTTACTGACTGTCTCTTGTTACTGAAAGTACAAATATAGGGTAGCCCTTAAGAGTGTTTGATTTACGGCCTATGGGCAGGTTAATCACCTACCCTCGTCAAAAAATGTGTTTTTGTTTTTTTTTTTTTTTTGGTATAGGATACTAGAAGCCCAGTGCATGAAAATTCATGCACTGGAGGGGGATCCAGCCTGCCCCCTCTCACAGTCTGGGATCCCTCAGGGGCAGGAGGCGACCCAGTGATCAGGGGAAGGCGATGCCCCATCACACCTCTGTTGCTGCCACTGCTGGCAGTGCAAGCCTCAGCCAGCCCTAGTTACCTGTGCCTTGGGCCGGCCCTGGGCAGCTGGGGGGCTGAGGGGGCTGGGGGACTCTGGAGGCAGCCGCAGTGGGGCTGAGGGGACTGGGCGCTGCATCGTGTGGCTGTGGGCACTGCCATCTTTGAGGGTGTGGCAGTCAATTAGCATATTCCCTCCTTATTGGCTGTGGGTGCCACCATCTTTGAGGGCGAGGCAGTCAATTAGCATATTCCCTCCTTATTGGCTGTGGGTGCCACCATCTTTGAGGGCGAGGCAGTCAATCAGCATATTCCCTCCTTATTGGCTGTGGGCACCACCATCTTTGTGACAGTGTGAGGGTCAATTAGCATATTCCCTCTCTATTAGATAGGACTGGAATGAGAGAAGTATGCTGAACTAGGAGGGGAATCTGAAGGATGTTTCTTATGGAAATTGACCCAAAAAAAGTTTAGGGAAAGTTGACTCTTGTTTGAGATGGGTAGCATGAGGCCTATACAGTTTCCAAAACCTGACATTGTCAGTGGGCCTTCCAGGCCCCCAGGAAACCACAGTGGAATGATGTTTATCTGGAGAGCACCCACATGGGCAGGGTGTTTTGACCGATGATCCTCTGCCTCTGTGGGCATTTTCATCAGCC
>NW_005369067.1:0-202 GCF_000412655.1 Myotis brandtii | reverse complement strand
GGTGGGGGGGGGGGGGATCTTGAAATATCATGTTTACTCATTTACTATTTTGAAAATTGGGAGATATTAGATCTTGTTATTTGATAGGCTATTTAAGCACATAAATATTGTTATTATCATAATACTTAAAATATTTCGGTAACTATTTCAGTATAACTAGTTTCCGCCCTATCCGATTTGGCTCAGTGGATAGAGTGTCGGC
>NW_005369066.1:0-922 GCF_000412655.1 Myotis brandtii | reverse complement strand
GAGACATTCTTGATGTAAGGAAGGCTTCTTGTGTGAAAATCTGTCGGCGTGCTTCTTCGTCGAGGTTTTGCTGTCAGACAACGAAGTATGAAGTTCTTCGGGTAATCATTCTTCAAGAAGACTGTGAACAAATGTTTTTCTTCTGCCTTTCTCAGTTGTGTGGTGCTGCAATGAGTCTTGGCCCGACGGAATAGCGTTTTGATGCAGCTGCGTTTATGTGCTATGGGATGATTGCTGTTGAAGTTCAAAATTTGGTCTGTATGAGTCGTTTTTCGGTAAACGCTGGTTTCTAATTTGCCATTGGGTAGTCGTCGTACATTGACATCGAGAAAAGGAATTCGTCCGTTTTCTTCTTCTTCTCTTGTGAAATTGATGTCGGTGAAAACATTATTCAGTAGTTCGTGTGTTTCTTCCAGCTTCGCTCGTTTGAGGATCACAAATGTGTCATCCACGTATCGTATCCAGATTTTGGGTTCGATAATCGGAATCGCTATTTGTTCCAGTTTCTGCATGACGGCCTCAGCAATTAATCCGGAAATTGGGGATCCCATTGGTGCACCTTTCGTTTGTTTATACATCTTTCCGTTGAATTTGAAGTATGTGGTGAGGCAAAGGTCAAGTAGTTCCAGTAGATTGGAGATGCTGATGTGATTTTCTGATGTTGTTCCCCGTTCGATGAGAAGTTCTTCGATGGTTTGTTTCGCCAGTGGGATGTCAATCGATGTAAACAGAGAGGTCACGTCGAACGAAACCATTATTTCGTCGTCGTTGATTGTTGTTTCCTTTATTTTCTGTATGAATTGTTCAGCAGATGAGATGGAGTGGTTAGATCCTTGAACGAGATGAAGTAGTCGTCTTCTTAGTTCCTTCGAAAGTTTGTAAGTAGGTGCTCCAGGCAGCGATACAATTGGTCGCAGTGGTA
>NW_005369065.1:0-3049 GCF_000412655.1 Myotis brandtii | reverse complement strand
TTGGCTCAAATAAATTTAAAAATTCTTACTGGTTTGGATGTTTCTTATGTCGACAAAGTACCTACTAATTCATCTTTTGTGCAAATCCAAGTTTTCATAAGTAGATTCTTAAAGAAAATATTTACTACAGTTCCTTTATCTCTGTGTTCTGAAAAACATTCATTCTTTTAATTTTCACTAGTTAGAAACTTCGATGAGAGAGAAACATCGATCAGCTGCCTCCTGCACATCTCCCACTGGGGATGTGCCCGCAACCCAGGTACATGCCCTTGACCGGAATCGAACCTGGGACCTTTCAGTCCGCAGGCCGACGCTCTATCCACTGAGCCAAACCGGTTTCGGCTCATAAGTAGATTCTTAAAGAAAATATTTATTACAGTTCCTTTACCTCTGTATTCTGAAAAACATTCATTCTTTTAATTTTCACTTTCCCCTAAAACTGCTCTTAATTTATTGAGCCTCTATATCTCCCCTTGCCTTTCTGGAGTAATTCCTTATTCCATTTCTCTATTTTATCTTTTGGTTAACTTGTTCATTTTCATTCTTTTAATATGCTGGAAAACTTCCTGACGATTTGCAAGGAAGCAACATTCTTTGTTGAGTCTCCTTTGAAAGAGAAAAGCTAGCTTCTAAACTAAGAAAGATCAAATCAGCATAAAATATTAGTATGGTGTTATATTCTAAGCAATGAACCTATCTGTAACTAAGGCACATAGTCAAAAACACCTGGAACCATTTTATCCTCAATAGTATGCAAAGGCTATATTTAACTACAATACTTAAATGATACATTTTGTATTTTCCTTTTATTATTGCGGACATCATAAATATTTAATTAATAATAAATTGAGAGAATATTTAAAAGTCACCTGTGGGAGAGTGGAGGAACGATCATTCAGCCACTTGACCTCTCAGAAAAATTAAAAATATAGATGCTGTAAATGTTATATAACTGCAACAATTAATCAAGATTTTTAAAAAGAACATAATCACGCAATAGCCATTTGTTTTTATTTTCTTTTCTCTATATACCAGAATGAAGTAAGTTGTGAGTAATTTATTAGTTTTGGAGCAAAACTCTCATTTCGTATGTTCGAAGTCGTATACTATATACATTTTGAATGTTTTCAATTATTAACTTTAAAAGGAAAAATATAAATACTAATTCATTTACAATTTCCTAATTTATATGTGAAAATATGAAAATGAGATTTTTTTCACATTCTACACTTCTAATTTTTCTAAATGCTTGATTTATTTTTCCTTAAAGGCCACGGATAATTCTATCAGGGCCAATGATGGTTGCTCTTAATTGCTCAGTTACTCTATCCAATGATCCAACCTTGGCTTCAGGTTGCTATAGCAATTAACATGGGAAAACTGGAAACAAAGCCTAATAACTCTTCATTCAATCCATTATGTATGGTTACAACAAACCGAAAAGCTTCCTACGGATCTGAAACAGATGCATCGCCTCTGTAGATAATTAAGTGTTTTGGTGGGAATCTGTGTGAAAAACCTTATATACAATTAGACAAATATGTTCATATATTATGTTTCATTGAAGTTTGTATGAGCCTACATCTTGTCAATGGGTCCTGATCCTAAATGCTTTTATGCCTGATTAAATGACAATATCAGCCAGAGCTTGCTCATTAGCTCCTTGCAGGACCTGTTTAGATTGCAACAAGATTCATTTAGAGATGATGTGCTAACTGTTAATAAACTGAATTGCATTTTTGTCTTGTGTTAACAGATTCTGTTGAAAAATATATATGAAAAAAATTTAAGAGTACTGAATAAACTCAGATAATTCTCTGTTGTAAAATTTGCTATTTTATTATCTAGGTTTTCTTAGTTAATAAAAAGTACATGTTTTCTCTTTATTTTATACTAGAGGCCTGGTGCATGAAATTTATGAACTCAGGGGGTGTCCCTCAGCTGGGCCTGTGCCCTCTCCCAGTCCAGGACCCCTCAGGGGATGTCCGCACACCTGCCGGACTAAGCTAGTAGGCGGACATCCCCCCAGAGGCTCCCTCCACTGTCTTTGAGCTCGCCATCTGTGAGCCCGGCTTCTGGCTGAGTAGCACTCCCCCTGTGGGAGTTCACTGACCACCAGAGGGCAGCTCCTGCATTGACTGTCTGTCCCCTGGTGGTCAGTGCTCATCATAGCGACCAGTCATTTCATTGTTGGGCCGAAACCAGCTTTCCTACTTCCCCTAAGGGGTCCCGGATTGCGAGAGGGCTCAGGTCAGGCTGAGGAACCCCACTAGTGCATGATCAGGGCCAGGGAGGAATGTGGGAGGTTGACCACCCGGGGAGGGACTGTGGGAGGGCTCCAGGGTGTGTCTGGCCTATCTTGCTCAGTCCTGATCATCCAGACCCTAGTAGCAAGCTAACCTACCAGTCTGAACGTCTGCCCCCTGGAGCTGCCTGGCTGCCGGCCGCCATCTTGGTTGGCAGTTAATTTGCATATCGCCCTGATTAGCCAATGGGAAGTGTAGCGGAGGTACGGCTAATTACCATGTTTCTCTTTGATTAGATAAGATTTTACATTTGAAATTAGTTTGGTACTGCTCATGGATACACTGATGCATTCAACTAATATAACTTCTATATATACTGAAGCAAATTTATTTTAAGATTCATTGGAGCTCAATAACTAAAATTTTTGGCAGAAATACAACTCAAGTAGGCAATGTATATATTAAACCATTCATTAAAACTCTACATGCCAACTTCCTCAGTATTTTTCCTTCAAAACTATTAAAATTATTAGAATACCCAATATTAGACCTGCTTTATGTTAAACACATTGACGGGATTAGGAAAAATTTATCAAAAGCACAGAGAAAGATGGTGTTAATGGGCATGGCCTGCTTAGCTCAAGAAAGAAAATGCAGAAATGGGTTATGTCACAATTATGGTATCCCTAATTCATGATATTTAGGTAATTTTTGTCTCTCTCTCTCTTTTTTGCATTAAACCAGACATGAGCTAAACTTTGTGATGAAGAAAACTATCATCTCAAAACTCACAAATTAAAATG
>NW_005369064.1:0-608 GCF_000412655.1 Myotis brandtii | reverse complement strand
CAACATAAAATCAGATCATGTTTAATATAAAGTTGTGCTGTTGTTTTATAAAACCATTACTCATTATTTGTCTTTTGAAATTATAATAATGTCTAACTATTGAAAACATCATATGGAAAACTCCACAAAGTGGTAGCTCATTTTCAAAACTTGAGTTATAAAAGAAAATTAAAATACTTTCAAAGTTAATGTCTGAATCAGAACTGATTTTTTTTGTTGTTGTTTTCAGTCAGCATACCATCCCAATAGTGGAACACGTGGAAGAATCATTTCCCAACCTGAGCTGGGCTTTAGGCTTCCTGGTGGACTTTTCAAAAATAGCAATGCACATTTGTCTCACCCAGAGCTCATTTGTTAAATTTACCTGGGTGTAGGTGGACTCTGAGCACTTGGCTATTTAAATACTCCCCAAGGGATCCCAATCTTGTTAAAATGAGGCATTACAGTTAAGGATTAAATCCACCTGCACGCAAGAGAAATTCCAAATAATAGTGACTTAATATGAAGGTTTATTTACTTCTCAAATAACTAGAAGAATGAAAATAGTCTCAATCTAAAGTAGTAGCACAAAGATCTCTGGGCTGAGGTCACTGTGAATCTATGTCCTT
>NW_005369063.1:0-779 GCF_000412655.1 Myotis brandtii | reverse complement strand
TAAAAGTCACAATCCCCTTATGAAAAATGAAACCTAAAGCATATTAACTGGCATGTAGATGAAATCCTCCTAAACCCAAATGCACTTTCCACATCAGGATAATTTTCTGATCAACAATCTGGCCTTGTAAGGAAGCTTATCTTCTACTTTATTATGGCCTCATGAGTTTTCCAGACAACAAAAACAAAAACTTATTAGAAGACTTATTCAATATTACCTTTCTAGGAAGAAAGAACCCAGGCCTTATGTTAACCTTTTGTTCTCCATAATCTAATCTAACTTCCAATCCTTTCCTCTTATCTCATCCTATGTCTCACTCATCACCTGCTCTCCATGTCCTTCATCTTCTTGTCCTGAAAGCAATCATCATCTCTCCCCTGGGCAACTGTATGTGCATCCTACTCATCTTCCCAATCCCTCATTGGATCCATCGATTACTCCACAGCCCAACACTGGTGATTACTTTTGCTTTTGGCAAAGTTTTCCTAAATGTTACATCATTCACTAAGTGCAATAGGTCACTGCAGGCTTATGTGATGCCAAAGGCCTAGCAGTTTTCTCACACGAGCCACACTGGCATTTTCCATCTCAGACAATGTGGTGCATCTTCAATGGATGGGTCATTTTCTTTACCTAATAATTTTTTTTTATCTCCAATATGCCTTATTTCCTTCATCTTCCTCAGGTTTCAATTCAACCTTTAGGTATTTAAGTTTGAATTGCTGGAAAACCCTTTATCTGCCCCAATAATTTGATTTCCCAACAACATGCACATCTCT
>NW_005369062.1:2155293-2170361 GCF_000412655.1 Myotis brandtii | reverse complement strand
AAGTGGCAGTGCCATTCTTATCACTAAAAATTTTTTTGTTAATCCTCACCCAAGGATAAGTTTCCCTTGCCCAGACCAGGACCAAGGATCTAGCCTGCAACTGAGGTATGTACCTTGACTGGAATCAAACCCAAGACCTTTCAGTCCACTGGCTCCCAACTTTCACAAGGCTAACAGCTCTGTCTCTTTCTCTCACTCACAGGCTGCTCTAATTTCATTGAAAACATCCAGAATTTTCTTCTGGTCACTAGTATAAATAATCTTATTAAACTCACTGAAGTCACATGTCCACATACAACCATCATCACTGTGGTCTCTGGCCTGTTAGATATGCTGATACCTCCACTCTGGGGCCCTGAATAACAGCCCCCAGAAACAGCTGGATGTGGAAATTGGCAGCTGTCCACCACAGGCCATTGTCAAATAAATATTTGACTTCTGGTTTCCACTCATATAAGAGCTTGGAAGTCCTTACTTCCATCCTTACAAGAAAAAAAAAAAAGATGAACAATCTGAAAAACAGGAACTCTTGTTAAATCCATCTGAAATTAACTATGACTATGAAATTAACCTTTGCTGCTGCAAACCATGGAGATTTAGGGCTCTGTTAGAACAATACAACCTAGCCTATCTTCCTGATAAGACGGAAAACATGTTTTCCACTCAAAATGAGAGACAAAATCAAAGAGCATGATAAGAGAAGACAGATTTGACCATATCAGAATGTAATGCGTCTATTTGGGAAAACACACATCAAATTGAGACAAATGGCAAGCAAGTTACATGGCAAAAAGCTAATATCCATGACAATTCAGATTTGCTAACAATCCAATGGAAAAGAGGGCAAAAGGTCTCAAACTAAAATTCCAAAACAAGGAATAGGCCAAAAGTATGCGAAAGATACCCAACTGCAGTTTAAACCAGAATGAAAAATTCAAATGAAAATATTGCTCTTTCTCACCCTGGACAGGGTGCCTCATCAGTTGGTTGGAGAGTCATCCCATACACCTAAAGGATGCAGGTTTGATTCCCGGTCAGGACACATAACTCGGATGTGGGTTCTGAAAATGTTGTGGAACTGGAGAGTGTTTGTGATGTTATGGAACAGTTGCGAAAAATTGTGAATATACTTCATGTTGGAATTTACACTTTGAAGGATCATAGAGTTAAAATTTATATAATTTAAATTTATTTTTAATATAATATTACTAAATTTTATTTAAAAAACATTTTATTTTACTCAATAGTGTAAGAAAAATACCCTAAACTTCTAAATATGTGCAAGATAAACACAAAAATTTTTCAAATTGCTATTATTGGGGAGGGGAAGTCCTCTCTGCCGAGGCAGCGGACACAGGCTGCCTCCCAGGACCTGGGACCACAGGCCTCGCAGGAGCTGAGGCGAGTGGCTCACAAGCTGCAGGTGGGTCCACATCTGGAAGTTCAGTGACAGCTGTGCCTGGAGCCTGCTCTGGCTCAGGAGAGGGCACCAGAGTTGGCGATTGCTCTTTAGATGTTTCTTCATCTTGCTCTGGAGCTGCTTCTGTAGATCCAGGAAGAGAACATGTTACCACCATGACTGCCTTTGTGTGCCTTCCAAGGAAGGAACCTCCCATCTCCATCACTGAAGTCCCAGTTCAAGCCTCCACCCCAGGAAGTCCTCCAGACTGCAGGCCCTGGGCACTGACCTGAGCGGCTCTGTGCTCCTGCCTAAGCCCAGCCTCTGGGAGCTCTTCTCTGTGTGGCCCAGCCACGTGCCCTCCCCCTCACACACACCACCCACTCCTCCTCCTCCAGTGTCTCCGCCTCAGTGGGCTCAGGTGCTCCAGCTGTGAGTGGAGATACTGGGCCTGGGTTGGCAGGTCTGGGACTGGAAAGGGGAGCTCTATGGAGGCCAAAAGCATGATCAGGTTGGGAAATTCTGGCGGCTAATAAAAATCTTCAGGGTACTGGTCCAGCCAGATGCCCAAGATGCAGGAGATGGCCCTGGGGAGAGAGATAGATAGACAGCAGGGACTCAGGCCTGGCCTTTCTTTCCACATGGCCCTCCCAGAGCACTACTCAGTGAGCTTGGGGTCCTATGCCTGCTGCTCCTGCTCATCCAGAAGCCAGACCTACTCCTTGTCCACCTTCAACCATTGGCACACAGGAGGTGCTCCATGTATAGCTTACCAATGAGTGAACGAAGAAAATCCGTCTGCACCTCTGGTGTCCCAGAGACCTCCTAACACCTCAAACTTTGGCTCCTGCACCTACGTGCTGCCTAATTCACTAGCTGCCCTGTGGGGTTCTTCTCCTCTAATTGACAGTTAACTCCCATGGGTAGAGAGCAGCAGCCAAGCTGCCACTGAGGAGGTTCTACCAGATTAGTGAGCAAGGCCCCTGGATAGGTGTGCAGGCTGGGCTGGCATTAGAAGCAGAGGGGTATGAATTTTCCGAGGGGCTCACTCTGTCCACTGACCTCCCCACTCGCCCACACCACCCATGTCCACATGCACAGCTCTCTGACTCCTGCCCTTTTTCCTAGGAGAAGCCCTCAGACCTCTGCCCTCTTGCAGAAATCCCACCATGAGTGGGATCTAGGGTTCTGCCAGCACCTTGAATTCACAGTCCCCATATTCCCCTCACGGCTCTGATCCAAAGCCAAATCACGTTTTCTGCTGGAACAGAGGTTCACTGTCCTCTTCACAATACAGGAAGATGCAGCCATAGGTAGAGGAGGCCAGGAGGACGTCACAAGGCAGCCATAGGGAGAGGCCAGGAGGACATCACATCGGGTGTCCTGTGGACACTACAAGCCCGTGTGACTGAATAGCTCCCGACTAGAAGGAAGCTCTGGAGTGCAGTGTTGGGGTCTGCTCTGAGCACTGGGTTATGGTCAGTGCCTAGAGACCTGTCTGTACCTGGCAGGGCTTCTCATGTATTTGCTGAATGAATGAGCCCAAACCAGCCCCATCTCAGACAGCTGGGTGAGTCTGAACCCCACCGCTCAACCCTGGGGTTTCTGATCTGGCTTCACCCAGGACCGGGACCCATAATGGAATCTCCAATCTCTTTATCTAATGAGAAAAGTGCTTAACCCTGGGCCCTGAGGAGAATCACAAATTTGGCAGAGACTTTGTCAACAGGAAGAGAAAATGACCAATTGGCTGAAACACAGCCCTTCCATCAGACCTCTCCACTGTCCAGACACCCAGAGGCATCCCACTGAGACCCTACAATAACCCTATTGGGCCTCATGTTCCCGGGAACAATCACTCAGAGACATGCAGTGACCTGAAGATTCACAGCAAACAGGTGGCCAAATGACCACTGTGCTGTGCAGAGGCAGGGACTCACCTGGTACATGGTTGGTCCCACACCTGTTGTAGCAAATGCTCTATAACAACACGGAAAGGTGGGGACAAATGTGGGGTCCCTGCCCAGAAAGGCGGGCACCTGGTATTTGCCCAGTTTGTCCAGTCAGTGAGCCCAGGTGGTCAGTACCACACTGGTCCTTGGTTTTTCTCTTCTGTTTTGCCTCACGAGGATGGAGTTTATTGGACACCACGAGAGGGTAGTGCTGGGGCCACTGGGCTGGATGGCAGCTGGGCCCAGGGCTGGCTGACCGGCCTCCGTGTTCTGTCAGGTGCCTCCATAGGAGGCCAGTGCTGAGTCGGGCACACAGGGAAGCTGACTCCCCGGGAAGCAGAGTCCAGGCTTCCAGGAGGGGCAGGTGTTGACAGTGAGAACCTTTCTCAATGGCAGTTTCTGGGTCCTGAAGACCATCACCTTCAATGATTGTCCAGGTGAACACTGTCTGCTGACCTCCCGCTCGCCAGAGCGTCTGGGTAATAAGCAGAGCAGCTGGGGGCTCCCTGGGGGCGCCACCACGTTAGTTTCCAGGTTGTGAGCACATTCACACTGAAAGGGTTACACTTTGTGTTTCCAGAGTCTGTCTCGGTGCTAAACTGAAATGTGAACAGAAAAGCAGCTGGTCCTTCCCCAGCTTGGCCAGGGCAGGGGGAAGGGCAGGGGACGGGCAGGCTCGAAGGTGGGGTTGGAGCGTCCGAAGATGCGGGTGGGGAAGTGCTAACTTGAGAGCTTCACGTTGTTCCACTCCACGCCGTCAACGAGGACCCGCAGTATGTTCTCCTGGTTCGTGGCCCTGCAGATCAGGCGGCTGATGCCCTCCAGGCACTGGCTCTGGTTCTCCAGGTCCTTGTCTTGGTTTTCTTGGGAAAACACATCACCTTCTTGTTGTTCTCCTTGTCCACAGTCATGGACATGGAGGGCGTGGCTGCAGCCTCACCACTGCTGGGCAGCCTGCTGACCTGGAGAGACTGGAAGGTGCACTTGAGGGTGTTGTTGGCGGTAGCCTGGTCTCTGTTCTCAGAGTCTCCTTTTCTGTCTGTGGGCTGGGCTGCCGTCCAGTAATCCACCCGCAGCCCCATCAGCTCAGCGCCAACACCCTGGCTGGGGGAGGACTCTTCTCCACTCACAGACGGGGAGGAGAATAGGGTCGGTGAGGCCTCCTTGTTTGCCGCAGACCTGTGTGGCAGGGCAGATGACAGCACGCTAGAGCCCAAGCGGGCCGCATAACCTGAGTGTCCTGATGCGACCCAGAATGGTCCCACAATTCCAAGTTTCACCACCCCCACAAAGGGAATGATGTTCAAGGACTCCTCATTGGGGCTCTTCTGTTTGTAGGTGAGTGTGGCCTCCACGATAAGCAGTTGGTGGACACGATTGGCCCCTGCGACGTACTGTGTGATTCTCAACACCATGTCCAGCGTGTCCTGCACAGCCCTCTGGGCCTCCTTGTAGGACAGGTCCCGCCTGGGCAGGTCCTGGAAGAAGCTGTGGTAGCAGTAATGCACGGAGCCCAGGTACCTGGCCACGAGGTGGGAACCCAGCGGGATGACCAGGAAGTGCATGTAGCCCAGCCAGGGGGACAGGGGCACAGGTTGTAGGACAGCAGCTTCAGGAAGAGCCACAGCACAGCACTGAAGTACTGCTGTGCCCTTGACACCATGATCTTCACAGGCTGGGGGGCTGGCAATTGTAGTAACAGTATCTCTGTATCCACGAGATGATGGTGCTGAGGCTGCCTGGACCTCAGCCTTGGAGCAGGTGCACAGCCCAGGCAGCATATGTTGCTGCAGGACTCAGGCGGGAACTGCCCCTGCCAGTCGGAGGCGTTGAGGAGGAGGATGGTCTGGGGCAGCTGGCTGTCAGAGATGAGATGTGGTTCAGCTGGTCGTACACCGTCTCCCTGGGGATCTGCAGCTGGCTCAGCGGGTCGGGGCAGTGCTTGTTGTCCAGGCTGTTGGCCCGCTTGTTCCTGGCTGTGCCACCTGCCGCTCCTTCAGGGATGTGCTCCAGCCCAGCGGCCCACCTGCTCCCCCTGGCATCTGGTGGAGGCGATGAGGAGAGACTCAATCTTGGTGATGCGCCCACTGGGTGGCAGCTTCTGAGTGAACATGTCCAGGGTAGAGGTCTCTGCCTCTTGAGAGTCCCAGGGCTGTGCCAGCTGCTCCCTGGGGCGGGTGTGCTGTGGGCCACCGAGTCTGAGACACTGTTCCTTGGTGGCTTGGGCTCGTCTTCTTGGGCACGTAGGTTGGACCTGGAGGCTCCTTCTGGCGCTGGCACTGTGGGTGCTCTAGCTCTCCATCTGACAGCTGGGCTGGGACAGGTCTTCCAAGTATGGCCTGAGCCAGGGCTTCTGGGTCCTGAGGACACTCCTATGGGCCACTGTCACGGTTCTCTAGTGAGTCATACAGCAGATCCAGGTCCTCCTCCACCTCAGGGACATTCTCCGAAGACTCCTGCTCTGAGTCCAGGGCCTCCTTCCACACTTGCACCCTGCGCAGCCACGCCCCAACTTTCTTGTTGGCAGCTTGTTGCCTGGTCATGATTGGCATTACTTCTCCTTCGTGCTGCTTCTTGGCTTCTCCCATGTCCAAGTCCTCCCCCTCCTCCTGGTCCTGCCCGTGCCCGGGATCATGGCTGGCCTGCTGTTTTGAGATTTCATACTCCATCTCCGAGTAATGAACCCAGGACGTGGCCTTGGGGCCGGCCTGCTGGGTGCTGTCCTTGGGGTCGATGGGCTGGCTGGACAGGGAGGAAATGCTGACCTCAGCCACGTGGGCAGATGCCTCCGGGTTGGTGCTATGGCCACCCTCGAGGGGTCGCTGCATCCCCTCAGCCATGTCGATGGTGCCCACAGCGAGCGTCCGGTAACCCAGGATGGTCTGGTTTTCAAGGCGCTGCTTCTGCTGCAGCATGATCTGTAAGTTGTTGCCTTCTCTCTTTAGGAAATGAGGGTACTGCAGGAAGGTCAGCGCCAGGTCGGTCTTCATTTGTCCACCAGGGGGCAGCAGAATCTCATCAGACCTCAAGATGTTTTTGGAGCCCTGCATTTTCAGTGATCACCACAGCGCTGAGCTCCTTCTCCAGCTCCTTGTAGATGAGCAGATTGGTTAAGGTGAGGCTGCACAGCCTGGGCACGCAGGTGGGGCTGGAGCATTCCACCTCCCAGGTGGAAAACAAATTCATGGGCACCTGTGTGTTGAGTGTGGCGGGCATGTGTCCAGGCCCGAGGGCACTGACAAAACTGCAGCTGCAGGCCCCATAGAGGTCTTATTTCTACCCTGTGTTGGGAGAGGGGGCACATTCCATCAGAGGCAGCTTCCTCCACTCTGGGTGGGTTGTGGACAGACAAATACTCACCAACTGCCTGTGAAGGCTGCCAAATGCTCACCGTCTCCCCAATACCATCTTCATGTCTATACACAAGCCCATCAGCACAGCCTTTTCCAGAGCCCCTGAGGAAACCTGGGTGCAGCCAGGACCCCACCTTTGAGGACACACAGCTGGGTTTATCTCAGGCTCTGCATTCTGACCACCTGTGATCCTGGGCAAGGCATGGACCTCTCGGGTCACCAGTTCTCTCCTCAGTTTCTCCCCATGGTCTTCACCTTCCTTGTGTGGTGTGAATGTGTCCCCTCCCCTTAAGTGTGGGTGTCAGGCATGGCGGGATACAGGGGCTCAAAAATATATTATGTAGCAAATACGTATCCATACGTCTATGTTCCAGGCAGTGAGTGGCCTTCGCTTATGAGCAAAACCCCTGCCCTTGTGAAGACTCAGATGCATAAATAATGTGCATTGTCACCCCCATCTCTCTGGTTCGAAACCATCAGAAAAGATGAGTCCTCAAAAAAGTCCTTGAAACCCTGATTAGACAGCCAGGGGTCAAGCTCCCACCCTGAACCAAAAACTGCCACCAGGGGAACGGGATGTGGTGGTTGGCTCAGACCTTGGTCTCATGGATGGTGGGGAGCAAAGAGCAAATGTCCTCTCGCTTCCGCTGGCCAGGGTCTCCTTGCTGGAGGCTCACTCTTCTCTCGAGATGTAACCAGGCTCCCTGATAAGCTGAGCGGGCTGAGTCATGTTCTTCTTTCTCCCTGGTTTCCTCCCGAAGGTAAAACAATAATAAAAATGTACAGACGCACACAGTCTATCAATTACACATTAATTTCACAGGGATGTTGTTGTGTCTTCAGTCCAAGCCCCTCAACAACCCCTGTGAAGGGGCAGGTGCTATGGCCTGAATGTTTGTGTTGCCCCAAAATTCATACGTTGAAACCCTAATCCTCAAAGTAGTGGTATTTGGAGATGGGACCCTCAGGACATAACTAGGGTTAGATGAGGTCATGAGGGTGGGGCCCCATGATGGGATTTGTGCCTTTAGAGAAAGAGATACCTGAGTGCTTGCTCCACCCCTCCCCACCCCACATGCATGCAAAGAGGCATGTGAGGACACAGTGAGGAGGGGGCGCTGCACGCCAGGAAGAATGTCCCCACTGGGACTCGACACGCTTGGCACCAATCTTGGATTTTCAGCCTCCAGAACCAGGAGAAAATAAATGTCTGTTGTTTAAACCACCCAGTCCATGGCATTTGGTTGTGACAGGCTGACTCCACTCAGTAGGGCAGGCTTTACCCCCTTGTGTCCCAAACCATCTGGAAGGGAAACAGGGGGGACTTTGAGGGAAGGCCTCCCGCACTACTCGACACGCTTGGCACCAATCTTGGATTTTCAGCCTCCAGAACCAGGAGAAAATAAATGTCTGTTGTTTAAACCACCCAGTCCATGGCATTTGGTTGTGACAGGCTGACTCCACTCAGTAGGGCAGGCTTTACCCCCTTGTGTCCCAAACCATCTGGAAGGGAAACAGGGGGGACTTTCAGGGAAGGCCTCCTGCACTACGTGCCGTGCCCCGGAGGAAGAAGGCTGATGGAAGGGGGGAGGCGAGGGCACGGGATAGGGTCGCCCATCGCACATCTCCCCGACACATACTGCCTTGGATCCTGGGTGCAGGAACCGGAACCTTGGACTCAAGGAGAAGTTCTTGCCTCTTCCCAGTCTCAGCGTGAGAGTGAGACCAGGTGACAGCCTGGGAGAAAGGGAGCTGACCCGGGAGCCAGGACTCGTGGTTTTAGTCTCCACTCTGCCCCTACTTGCTGGGGTCACTGCAGGTACCTCCCCTTCTCTGGGCCTCAGTCTCCACATCTGTGAAATGAGGGCGTTGACAAGGCGGGGAGATTAAAAATGACTGCAGAGGACTTGGATGCTGCACAGACACGCTCCCAGGAACAAACTGGAATTACAACTAAAACATAGAAAAAAATCCCGAATAATCAACAGAAGATTCGCTGAAGCGAACCTGACACCTGAGGACCAAAAGTGAGACCGCATAGAGACTGGTAGGAGGGGTGGAGGCACAAAAGGGCTGGCCGGCGCCCACAGACAGCAGCTGAAATTCCAAAGAGATACCTCAGGGGTGGGGGGTGGAGATGGGCTGGAGGAAGTCAATGGAGGGAGGGGCGAAGGGGGACATATGTAATACTTTCAACAATAACGAATTATACATACATACATACATAAATAAATAAATAAAATGAAGGCATTGATCCCAAGATCCTTTTCAGCTCTAGCGTGTGGGTCTTCGCCGTGGAGGTGATAAAGAGCTGGGATGACAGGGAGAAGTGGGCAGCAGATGCCCAGGGTGTGTGGCCCTTGTCCCTCTCTCCTCCCCTCACTTGGGTGGGGAGAAGGAGGAGGAGGTGGCGGAGGAGGAGGAGGACGAGGAGGACGAGGAGGAGAGTCGAGGAGGAGGGAGGGAGGGAGGGAGGGGAGGAGGAAGAGCAGCGATGGGCAGGGCAGCCCTGAGAACAGTGTGGGGCTTATGGGACTCTCAGCCACTGAGCAGGCCCGTGAGGACGAAGCGGGAAGCTGCCATTCCTTAGCCACCACCGCAGGAGTGTCTGTGTCCCATCTATCCAGGCCAAGGAAAGGGTGGCCCCTTCCAGCAACCAGCCAGCACAATGAGAAGGGAAAGACCATGTCTGAGTGGCTGGCCAATCCCCAGAGTCCCAGGCTGGCCTCCTCCTGCCCGTGCCCTCCCTCGCTGGCCCCCGCATCCGTATTTCACAGGCCCCGCAAGGCAGGCGGCAGGGCAGGGCGCGTGGAGAGAGCAGACGCGCCCAGTTCCAGGCTGGACTCTTCCTAAGTCTGTTTGCTCAGATCCAAAGGGACCGACCTCTTAAGGGTTGCACGATGGGGCCATGACATCTGAGGGGCCGGAGGGAGACATTCCCATCACGGTGCCTGCCTGCCCTTCAGCCTTTCTCATTTGTGCAGGTTTCTGTGTAGGAGGCGGGCAGGGGAGTCTGGGCACCTTCAGAGGTGGGTTCTGTCCTCAAGCCAGAGATCGTACCAAATTCTTCCCTCCGCTGCAGGGACCAGCGGGGAGAGAGTCCCCGAGAGGGAAACCTCTGCGTGGAGCTGTCCTCCTCACATCAGCGGTGACGGGCCCAGACGAACGCTCCCCGTGACTACCTCTGCCGGATGTGAGCTTGATGCGCTGCCTTTGGCTGCCCCTTTGCGGGGTTCATCGCGTAATGGTGCTTGACAGTCCTAATTTTCTTCTAAAAGGACACGCACTGTAGCAGAGGAAATAATAACACACATCAGTGACATGCGGCAATTGTCCAGTTAGTGAGGACAGAGTGCATTTCAGGGCCTGGCTCAAGCGCCTCACTCATGAAGGATTTTTAAAATCCGGAATCTGGGGGGGCTGCAAAGAGCTTTTCAGCTCAACAGTCACGTGTTCAGGGCTGTTATTAATGGGCAAGGCCACGTGCTGAGCAGTAGGCAGTCCCACCTAGAGAAGCCCGGGCCCTGCCCCTCTCCAGCCCCACAGTAATGAGAGATGAGTCCTAGAACGGCCCTGTCAATTAGGTAACATGAAAAGGAAGCTCAGAGAGGGTAAGAAATTTGCCTCAAGTCACACAGCCCCACATGGAAGACTAGAGCTCAGGTCTTTGCTGTCTGCCCACCCCAGGGCGGTGAGCTCCAGCCGGATCCCCGCCTCTCTCAGGGAGGAGGAACAGTGTTAACACAGCTGAGCTTGGCATTCTCTGTTCTTCCTGACACCAGTTACACCAGTCGAGCTCATTCCCTGGTTTGGTAGCAGGAATGTCCCGGATTCAGCGAGGCAGGCGAGGCAGCTGGTAACATCTCCCACGCTCTCTCCATGGACAAGGCAGAGAAGTGGGAACAAGGTTGCACTGCAGTTGGTAAGATTCCCACAATCTGTTCCTCACCCCACCCCTCACCGGAGAACTTCCTTCACAGGATGCGTCCAGAGGGTGTCGATTAAAGGTGACTTGGGATCAACATGCAGGAAAGTCTCTATTTGCCCGCATGGGCTTTCTCTGCTCTTGGCTTTGTCCTCTACCCCTCCTTCCTTCCTTCAGTCCTATACACACATCAAGCACCTGCTGTGTCCAGACTTACGCCAGGCAGTGGGATATCATGGAGAGCAGAGCACACATGGTCCCTGACTTGATGGTGTTACAGCTGGTGGGGAAGACAGGCAACTCAGGAAGCAATCGCCATGCAGGGCGGCAAGTGCCATGACTAGAAGGTCAGGTCTCATAGGAGCGCTGGGCTGGGATCCCAGCCTGGGGGGCAGGAGGGGCACCCACACTGAGAGGTTAAGTGTCCAGGTGAAGGGTGTGGGACAGGAGCAGATGCCACCCAAAGAGAATAATATGCACGGAAGTCCACATTTCAGACAGAACAGCGGATCCTGCAAATAGACCAGTGTGGCGAGAACACGGACATGAGGCTGCCACTGTCACGAATAAGTGAGCACACCATGTCTCCCAGCCAGGAAACGGAAACCAGAAGATCCCCCAGTCTAGTTTTGGCCCCAGAACAGATGAAGTCCCTCGCCTTTCCTAGGGTTGGCTGACTCCCCAACACCAGCTTCATCCCTGGCTTCTGCGGCTGGCCTGCTGCCGATGCCTGAAAGTGTGTCCCGCCTTTGAGGGCGTTACAGCAGGGAAGTGCTTGGTTGCTTCCCTCCATGAATGGACGCGGCACGAGCAGTAACCTGGGCAAGTTTGCTCTGTGCTCTCTTCTTAAAATTCCTGTTGTGTTATTTCCTCCTGAAGTCTGACTCCCTTGGACTTCTTTACAGGGTAGTTTTTTTTCTAAATGCTTTTGTCTCTGACTCTTCCTTTCACATTAAGGACTGCCTGGAATTGCTGGGCGGGGCAGAGAAACAGAGTCAAGGCTAAGCTTCCATCAGGAACATCTGAATCCTCGTCACAGAGCTGGCCTGACGGGAAACCTGTGGCTGAGTGACAGGCTGTGGAGATGTTTAGGTCGGGAAACAGCCCCCTGGGTTGAGGGCATTGTGGTCACTGCACCAGCACCCAGCACAGCCCTGCAGCCCCGAGGGTGTGGGTTGGAATCTGGTCCCCACCACTCGTGTCACCTTGTGTAAGTCACTTAGCCTTTCTCATCCTCAGTTTCCTCTTCGGTAAAATGGGAATAATTAAAACCCACTTCATCTGGCTGTTGTGTTGTATAAAGGACCAGGAGCAAAACACACCCTCAGCACATGTGGCTTTGCTTCCTGTCCCTGGGCCCATCGGCACCGACACGGGGTTGGGGTCCAAGGACGGGTCACTGCCCCTGAGAAGGGGCAGCCAACAAGGACAAGGGGGGTTCAGCCTGCGGAGGGAAGCAGACCCCAATATTAACTAAAAGAGGTGAAGCTGGGAAGGGCCCAGCTGGGAGATAGGGGAGCACATGGCATTTGCGCGGAGGAGCGGGAAGGGCCGGGGCTCCAATGAAGGCTGAGGTCTGGTTAGCACAACTCAGCCCCAGCGTCAGGGTCTGATAAGATGATGGCAGGACCAATACTGAGCCCAGAGGGGGAGGCTGGACACCTCCTGCCTCACGTCAGGCTTGATCCTGGCACCTGGGCACTAACCGAGCCCACTGCTGGGTCTGATGTCCCCACTGCAGGGAGGGGGGGCCTCCCAGGGTGGCTGCCCCAGATGACAGGTTGCTAGGGGCGGGGAGGGGACAGGCACATGTCCTACCTCCTGGTGTCCGCTTCCCATGACTGACAGGGACACAACGTGGCCACCTGCCTTACCACCTAGTCTTCCTCCCCAGGGAGCGCCTTCCGAGCCCTCCCGACTCTAAGAGATGCTCTGGCCACGGCCAGTGATGGAAGTCAGGTTGCCTTTTGGTTCCAGTGCAGGTGAGCATCCCCACTCCCTCTCGGGGCAGCCACACTCCGGTGGGTCCTCTCGTCCCAGCGGCCGATCTCCCCTGCCACTCAGCGCTGGCAGGTCTGATGGAGGAGACGTCACCAAGTAGAAGCACCGACCAGCCTGCATCTGCCCCCAAGCCCTGGCTCACCCCATGGGCCAGAGGCTCCTTTCACAGAAACTCACCCGCATGGCCATGGGGCAGCTGTGAACTCTGAGCCTGTCCGCTCTCCCCAACTCCAGGTCCCTGCCCTGCAAGGGCAGCCTTGCCTCTGGGCCTGGGACTCAGGGACATCGGAGCCAGAGCTCCCGCATAGACACTGCACAGCCCTGGGAGCTTACAAAGCACGTCCATGTTTCCGATCTCATCAAACCCTCACAGCCCTGTAAGGAGGCAGAGCACACACAGCAGCTGCAGCTCAGAGAGGCAGGCGGCTTGCACAGGGTCCCATGGCCAGGCCAGGAGGGAGAGGAAAACCCAGGTCTCCCGTCCTCCAGGAGCAGGCCTTCTCCTCTCGGCCTCAGCGGCCCTTTCACAGCCTGAGCGCCCTGTCCGGTAGGTGGGCACGCTGAGCTGTGCGGGGCCTTCAGGAGGTTTCATCCAGGGGCGCCCCCAAGTCCTAGGTCACCTCACATGCAGATTTGTCATGAGTTCTCTTGAAAAAAAAAATCACGCTCGGGTTCAGGCAACATCGGCTGCAGATTAATGAACATTAGCCATTTCTCCTTCCTCATCACAAGGAGGCAGACACCAAGAATCAGGCAACTGTCACTTTCAGTTCTCCCTAGGCGCAGGCACAGAAAGAGCAGCCGCACGCTGCTGCTCAGTGTCAAGCCTTCAAGTTCTCGTTCAGCTGCCTCAGTCGTGTGGCTTTGGGGGAAGTAGCTCAGCTCCCTGGCCTCAGTTAGTCATCTTTAAAATGGGAATGATGCCACCACCCCTACCATTCCCATCTGTGGGAGCCATGCCAGAGTCACCAGATACTTAAGGTCAATTAGAGAGTGAAGGCCTTGTTGTTAGCACGCCGATGGCCAAGTCCACTCTGAATATGGGAATTTTAATCAGTATGTTCAAGACTAAGATGCCATACACAGGTGCAAGGACAGCAATCTCACGGTACACTGTGCATATGTGCCTTTCAGTAGCCAAAATATGATGTCACTATTGGCAAGAGGCCTCTTTTGTCTAAGTGCTATAATCCATGTGACTGACCAGCTTGAGTGGTGCGGAAAAGGGGGAAAGGCTGGAGAGGCTAGAGAGAGGCTACTGAGGCTGCTGAGGTTAGGAGCTCAGGTGCCGCTGCTATGTGAGGCGGTAGGTCTAAACTTTTTGACTCGAGGGCCACAATGGGTTCTTAAACTGGACCCAGGATGGAGCAGTGAGTGCTCTCACACCTGGTGCTGTGAGGAGGATTTAGGAGTAAGTACTCCAAGAACTAGGTCCTGCTTTGACACTTGGCGTAGCCATTAGCAGAATTCAGAAGAATATACGGACTCAGAACAGCTATGCTCTGACACCATCTCAACATGCCCCGAGCTCCCTGCTTCACACCTGGGGGTGTTAGATCCTCAGCTTCCCCTCTCAGCCCCTCCCGGAAAAGAAAGGGCCCACTCAATATAGAAGACATCTTTCTGGACTCGATATAGAAGACAAAAACAAGAGGAAGTGCTGGCTGAAGAGGTGTGCTGGGATTGGTGCCAAGAGGCAGGCAAAGCTGGCCGGGAGTTCTAGCCCGTGGGGTACAAGGGACTAAAAGTGTTGCACATAAGGCAGGGGTTTTGATTCAAACTCAGTGGGCCTGGCAGGCGCTTGAGAAAGGAGTTAAAACAAACTGTGATGCACCCCGGCCCAGGGTTGGGTTCACAGGAAGCTCTGTGACTCTGAAGGTGGAAGTAGGGAGGTGCAGCCTCAGGCCCTGGGAAACCCAGCCAGGCTCTTAAGTGCATCCTCTTCCATCCCCTCAGAGAACTGGAGCCTTAACTACCCACACGAGACCAGGTCCTTTGATGGGGGCCTTGGTGGCTGTTGGAGATGACTATAAAGGTGAATGTGTGCAGGGGAAATGGGTGGGATTCCCATTCAAGATAATCCTACAAAGCCAAGTTCCAAAGGACGTGAGGAAGTCTAACACTAAGAAAGAAAGCCAATTCTCAGGAGGCTAATTCACCCAGGCCAAAGTCGGGTAATAGAGCAACCACCAAACAACTGCTCTGGTTATATAGGGTCCACATGGATAAAGGAGAAATAACATGAATCATAACAATAAGGAAATGTGAAACCAAAGCAAACAGAAATGAAACAAGGGCGGGGATTGTACTTAAGCAACAAGAAGTAAAATCAAAGGAAATGAGTGTCATGCAAGAAACAAAGGTGAACTCAGAGATTGGTAAAAACACATGGACAGCCCTAACTGGTTTGGCTCAATGGATAGAGCATCGGCCTGCGG
>NW_005369062.1:2153105-2154675 GCF_000412655.1 Myotis brandtii | reverse complement strand
TTAAAAGTAGGAAAACAGAAGTAAAGAAAAACATAAATAAGTTGGTAGACACAGTACAGCAGTAATCACACAAAAAGGTTAGCAGTTAAATTCATTCATTAAACAACAGACTACCAGTTTAGATTTTTTTTAATCCAACTACATGTTGCTTACAAGTGACAGAGAAAATATGAAATAAAGATAAAATAAAAAAAAAAGGCCAGGCAAATATTAAAGGAAAGCAATATTAATATGAGACAAAATTTGAGGCAAAAAATAATAAGAGAAATAAAGAAGTACAATACATCGTGATTTAAAAAAACACTCCACTAAAGAGATATAATAACCATGAACTTCTATCATCTAAATATCCTGTCTCAAAATATATAAAGTAAAAACTGCAAGAGTTACTAGGAAATATTGATAAATACCCAAATGCAGAAGAAGAGCTTAGTGTACTCACCAGAAACAAATAGATCAGGCAATAAGACTATAGATCATTTGAACCACATAATTAAAAGATTGATCTAACAGAGAAATATGTAACCCTGCTCCCAAAAAGCATGGAATTTAAATTTTTTTAATTTTTTTTTATTGATTTCAGAGAGGAAGGGAGAGGGAGAGAGAGATAGAAACATTAATGATAAGAGAGAATAATCAATCAGCTGCTTCCTTCACGTCCCCCACAGGGGATTGAGCCCGCAACTGGGGCATGTGCCCTGACTGGGAATTGAACTGTGACCTCCTGGTTCATAGGTCAACACTTATCCACTGAGCCACACCAGCTGGTCTGGAATATAAATTTTTTCAGGCACATAAAGCACATTATAAAAATTGACTTTGAGAAAATAAATAAATAAAATAAAAATAAAGTTTAAAAAATTGACTTTGCACCAGGTCGAAAAGGTAGTATTGACAAATTGGAAATAATCCATTTCACAGACAATAGGGTGATTAAGGCCTGGGGTGAGGGGGGAACCAGGTAGAGGGGGAAAATGAAGGGAAAAAGAGGGACATCTGTAATACCGTCAACAATAAAGATTTAAAAAATATATATCCATAGATCATCATATTAAGAAACAAACTTCAGCCCTAGCTGGTCTGGCTCAGTGGAGCGTCGGCCTACAGACTGAAGGGTCCTGGGTTCAATTCTGCCCAAGGGCACATGCCCAGGTTGTGGGCTCCATCCCTAGTAGGGGGTGTGCAGGAGGCAGCTTCCTCTCTGAAATCAATAAAAATATATTTGGAAAAAAAGAAGAAAACTTCCAAGTTTATTTTTCTAAAATTTAATAAGATACAGAAGTTGGAATGTATTGGTTCCTTTGCTGTCACTCATTAAAATAACCATGAAATTTTTACTATCTTCCCAGTTCATTACTTTTATTTGGAGCCTCCAGGCTGGTGAACTGCAAATGGGTTATAAGTATGGACCCCTCAGACTGAAGGCCCAAGGCCAAATCCCTCCAGCTGGGAGCAGCTTCTTGGGTTTAACCACTTTACTTCCACGTGTCGTTTTCTAAGTGAGCCATAAAGTGAAAATCTTGAGAACTGCTGTGTCCATGGTCTGCCCTGTGTTGTGTCTGGCTTCAGG
>NW_005369062.1:2151192-2153016 GCF_000412655.1 Myotis brandtii | reverse complement strand
GTTGTGGGCTCCATCCCTAGTAGGGGGTATGCAGGAGGCAGCTTCCTCTCTGAAATCAATAAAAATACTTTGGGGGGAGGGAAGAAAGAAAGAAACTTCCAAGTTTATTTTTCCAAAATTTAATAAAATACAGAAGTTGGAGTGTATTGGTTCCTTTGCTGTCACTCATTAAAATAACCATGAGATTTTTACTATCTTCCCAGTTCATTATCTTTATTTGGAGCCTCCTCCTAGTTCCCTGCCGCCTCCTCCAGACGCCCACAGGCTGCACAACACTGCTGCTGGGCTCGCAGAGCTGACCCCAGAGGCTGGGAGGCGGGTTCGTGGCTGCTGCTGGACTGAGGCCTACTCCGCTGCCTCTCAGTACTATTGTCCCTGGCCCAGCCCCAACAGGGTCCCTTGGAGAGGCGAGTGCTCTGGCTCCATGGAAGATGCTGGACCAGGGAGCAGCTGCTCAGAGGGCAGGTCCACAGCTGCTCAGCTGACTGGGATGAGCGACGCTCCCACAGTGGGCTGATTTCTGCAGACCCACGAGCCCCCCCCCCACCCACCAGTGCACTAATCCTGTGCACCAGGCGTCTAGTATTTGTATAAGATTATAATTATTTGCTTTCTGAATGTTTAGAACTCTCCTGAGAAATGGTCTGGGCTTGTTGCTTTTTTTCTGGAAAGATTCTTAAAATAGAAATTCACTTCAACAACTATTAAATTATTGTCTTTTATTTTTTTTAATGATTTCAATAACATAGCTTTGAAGAATTTGCTCATTTCATAAATTTTCAAATTTGTAGGCATGAAGTTGTTCATAATAACCTCTTTAAAGACATTTTTAGTCTTTGTGCCATCTACACTTATCATCATCTTTATTACTAAGGTTTTTTTCTACACTTAAAAAAAAACAACAACAGAGATTTGAATTTATTAGCCATTTAGAGAACCAGTGTTTAACTTTGTGGACCCTCTCTACTGTATTATTTTTATTAATGTAATTAATTTTAGCCTTTAGCTTACTTCTTTCATTTTATTTCCTTAGACTTATTCTCATTCTTTTTCTAATATCTTAAGATAGTTAGCTTACCTAACTAAATATCAACCTTTCTTCTTTTTTAACATGTTATTTTCCTAATTACTACTTTAGTTTTATTATATATTTTCATTCATAGTGTCCAGTTTTGATTTTTTTTGTATGAGTAAAAAGTATTTCTTATTTCTGAACATATGAGGTCTTTCTAGTTAGCTTTCAGTTATTAGTCTCTAACTTTATTGCAGTGTAATCAGGAAGCATGTTCTGTGTTCTGTTAAAATTTGTTCAGATTTGTGCTTCTTAGCCACCTTTGTGATCAATTTTTATAAATGCATATGCTTGGAAAGAATATATTTAAAACTATTTGGGTAAAATGATCTAAAAATTTCTTTTTGGAGAACCAAGATGGCAGCATAGGTTAATGCCTGTACTCACCACCTCCCACAACCACATCAAAATTACAAACAAAATACAGAAAAATCATCATTCAGAACCACCTGAAATTGAGCTGATTGGAAGAAAGTCCTACAACTACAGAAGTAAAGCAGAAAGAACATTGTGACTGGTAGGAGGGGCAGAGCTGTGGAATAGGCTGGTCTAACACCAATATGTGGTGTTTTTAATGTATTATTTTTAATCTTTACTGTTGAGAATATTACAGTTGTCCCTCTTTTTCCCCTCATTGCCCAGTTCCCACCCTGCCTCAGGCCTTCACCACCCTATTATCTATGTCCATAGGTAATGCATATCTACACTAATAAAAGAGAAACATGGTAATTGGCGTACGACCGCTACCCTTA
>NW_005369062.1:2147954-2150003 GCF_000412655.1 Myotis brandtii | reverse complement strand
GACCAGGGGCTGCACCTAGGGATTGGGCCTGCCCTCTGCCACCCAGGAGCAGGCCTAAGCCAGCAGGTCGTTATCTCCTGAGGGGTCCCAGACTGCAAGAGGGCACAGGCCTGGCTGAGGGATGCCCCCCCCCACCCCGAGTGCACAAATTTTTGTGCACCGGGCCTCTAGTCCTATATAATAAAAGGCTAATATACAAATTGACTGAACAGCAGAACAACCACCGCTATGACACGCACTGGCCACCAGGGCACAGACGCTCAATGCAGGAGCTGCCCCCTGGTGGTCAGCATAGCAGTGGTGGCAGGAACCTCTCCCACCTCCGTGACAGCTCTAAGGATGTCTGAGCCCCTGAGGGCTCCAGGACTGCGAGAGGGTGTAGGCAGGGCTGAGGGTGCCCCCCTCCCAGTGCACGAATTTCGTGCACCAGGTCTCTGGTATGCATACAAGAACTTTGTTTAATTTCTCCCCCCCACCCTTTCCTCTGAGAATCCTCAGTCTGTTCCATTTCCATGCCTCTGATTCTATTTTATTCACTAATTTATTCTGTTCATTAGAGTTCTTGTTTATTTATTTTGCTTTTTAGATTAAATTGTTGATATATATGTATTTATTGCCATTTTATTGTTAATATTTTCTTCTTCTTCTTCTTCTTCTTCTTCTTCTTCTTCTTCTTCTTCTTCTTCTTCTCCTTCTCCTTCTCTCTTCTTCTTCTTCTTCTTCTTCTTCTTCTTCTTCTTCTTCTTCTTCTTCTTCTTCTTCTTCTTCTTCTTCTTCTTCTTCTTCTTCTTCTTCTTCTTCTTCTTCTTCTTCTTCTTCTTCTCCTTCTTCTTCTTCTAGAATACCCTTCAACATTTCATGTAATACTGGTTTGGTGGTATGAACTCCTTTAGCTTTTTCTTGTCTGAGAAGCTCTTTATCTGATCTTGAATTCTAAATGAGAGCTTTGCTGGGTAGAGTAATCTTGGTTGTAGGTCCTGGCTATTCATCACTTTGAATATTTCTTGCCACTCCCTTTGGCTGGCATAATTTCTATTGAGAAACCAGCTGACAGTCGAATGGGTGCTCTGTTGTCGGTAACTGCTTTTCTCTTGCTGCTTTTAAGATTCTCTCTTTGTCTTTCTCTTTTAATTATGATGTGTGTGTCTTGGTTTGGCCTCTTTGGGTTCCTCTTATTAGGGACTCTCTGTGCTTCCTGGACTTGTAAGACTATTTCTTTCACCAGGTAGGGGAAGTTTTCTGTCATTATTTCTTCAAATAGGTTTTCAATATCTTGCTCTCTCTCTTCTCCTTCTGGCACCCACATAATGCAAATGTTGGTATGTTTGCAATCATCCCTGAAGCTCCTTACATTATCTTCATATTTTTGGATTCTTTTTCTTTTTGTTCTTCTGATTGGGTGGTTGTTGTTTTTTGTTTCTTCCTCATCTTCCAAATCATTGATTTGATTCTGAATACCACTCTACCAACTCTAGGAGATATAGCAGTTCTACCCAATACATAGAAACAAACACAGGAAAGTAGAAAAACTGTGGAGACAAAGAAACATGTCACAAATGAAAGAAATGGAAGAAAGCAAACTACTGGATACAGAGTTCAAAACCACAATTTTAAGGTTACTCAAGAATCTTTATGGAACTTAGTGAGACTTTCAAGGATCTTAGTGAGAATGCCGAACACATGGGAAAGGTCCAGTCAGAAATTAAGCATACACTGACTGAAATAAAGAATAATATACAGGGACTCAATAGTACATTAGAGGATTCCAAGAATCAAATAAATGGTTTGACATATGAAGAAGGAAAAAACAATCAAAAGAGCAAAAAGAAAAAGAATCCAAAAATATGAAGATAGTGTAAGGAGTCTCTGGCACAACTTCAAGCATACCAATATTTGCATTAGGGGGGGTGCCAGAAGAAGAGAGAGAAAGATACTGAGAACCTATCCTATCTAATAATAGACAAACATGGTAATTAACCGTACCTCTGACACGCTTCCCATTGGCTAATCAGGGCGATATGCAAATTAACTGCCAACCAAGATGGTGGC
>NW_005369062.1:2141573-2147370 GCF_000412655.1 Myotis brandtii | reverse complement strand
CCCACCCTGATCCAGGACACCCTTCAGGGCAAACCAGCCGGGCCCCACCCGTGCACCAGGCCTCTATCCTATATAGTAAAAGGGTAATATGCCTCCCAGCACTGGGATCAGCGGAGCTGCGAGGCCTCCTGGCCCCTGGAGCAGCGTGACAGGGGGCAGCGCCCAAACCCCCTGATCGCCCTGCAGCTCTGTGTGTGACAGGGGGTGGGACCACAACCTCCCTATCTGCCCTGCTCTGTTCGTGACAGGGGAAGGCACCCCAACCCCCTGATCAGCCCTGCTCTGTGCCTGATAGGGGGGAGCTCCCCAACACCCTGATGGCCCTGCTCTGTGTGTGACAGGGTGTGGCACCCCAACCCCCCCATGGGCCCTGCTCTGTGTGTGACAGGGTGGAGCCACAACCTCCCTATCGGCCCTACTCTGTGCGTGACAGGGGGGAGCTCCCCAACCCCCTGATCGGCCCTGCTCTGTGCGTGACAGGGGGTGGTGCTGCAACCTCCCCATCAACCCTGCCTTGAGTGTGACAGGGGGCGGCGCCCCAAGCCCCCAATCGGCCCTGCTCTGAGTCCAACCAGGGGCTGCACCTAGAGATTGGGCCTGCCCTCTGCCACCCGGGAGTGGGTCTAAGCCAGCAGGTCGTTATCTCCTGAGGGGTCCCAGACTGTGAGAGGGCACAAGTGGGGCTGAGGGACACCCCCCACCACCAGTGCACAAATTTTTGTGCACCGGGCCTCTAGTCCTATTAATAAAGAGCTAATATGCTAATTAGACCAGATGGCGGAATGACCTACTGGAACGACCAGTGGGTGGGGCTGCAAGGCAGCCAGGGCCGTGAGGGCTGAGGCAGCAGCCAGGGCTGTGAGGGCTGAGCCCGTTGCACAAATTTTGTGTGTTTGGGCCTCTAGTTTGAAGATAAAGAGCTTCACAGATAAGAAAAAGCTAAAGGGGTTCACCACCACCAAATCAGTATTACATGAAATGTTGAAGGGTATTCTTGAAGAAGATGAAGAAGAAAAATAAAAAGAAAGAAGAGGAAGAAGAGAAAAAGATAAAAATATGAACAATAAAATGGCAATAAATACATATCTATCAACAATTTAATCTAAAATAAAAATAAATGAATAAATCTAATAAACAAAATAAACTGATGAATAAATTAAAATCAGAGGCATGGAAACATGGAACAAACTGATGAATCTCAGAGGGAAGCGGCGAGAGGGGTGTAAACAAAGATCTTATATGCATATATACATTACCTATGAACACAGACAATAGGGGGGTGAAGGCCTGAAGCAGGGTGGATATCAGGTGGAGGGGGGCAATGGTAGGAAAAGGGGGGATATCTGTAATACTCTCAACAATGAAGATTAAGAGAACAGATATAACATATATAAAAAAAGTCTTTTTATTAGGGTGAATTGTTAATTAGGTATGTCAAAGCTTCTGATCTGTTTGCTTAACTCATCAATTACGTTAAAATATCTCACCATAATGGTAAACCTATTTTTTTTAAGAACAAGTCAGAGCCCAGCCAGTGTGGCTCAATGGTTGAACATTGACCTATGAACCAGGTCACAGTTCGATTCCTGGTCAGGGCACATGCCCAGGTTGCAGGCTCAATCCCCAGTAGGGGGCGTGCAAGAGGCAGCTGATCAATGATTCTCTCTCATCATTGATGTTTCTATTTCTCTCTCCCTCTCCCTTTCTCTCTGAAATAAATAAAAATATATTTTAAAAAAAGAAAAAGTCAGATCTTTTTATTTTTAATATGTTTTTATTTATTTCAGAGAGGAAGGGAGAGGGATAGAAACATCAATGATGAGAATCATTGATTGGCTGCCTCCTGCACACCCTGCACTGGGGATGGAGGGCAACCTGGGCATGTGCCCTAACAGGAATCAAACCATGACCTCCACCTGGTTCATAGGTTGATCTCAACCACTGAGCCACACCAGGTGGGCTGTCTAATTCTTTATATTTCTGTCACTTTTTGCCTTGTATATTTTGAGTTCAAGTTATTCAGTGCATACCAGTTTATATATGCATATATATCCTATATAATAAAATTACAATAGTAAATTTTAAGTGTTCCACTGTATCTGAAAAGAATGTATTCTGCTGTTGTTGGGCACAGAACTATAAATGACCAAAAGACGATCGTTTAACTGTGAATTGATGTCTTTCATAAATTGTAAAAACTTCTCACCCAATAACTGTCCAAAGATAGCCTCTGACCCATTTCTTCTTTTCTCTCATGGAAATCTGATTATTTGCTTACACTAATTACTACCCCTTTCACATTTCTTTTCTCTTTGCTTCTCTTTCTGCATGTGGATAATATCTTCAGATCTATTTCCTGTCTAATCTGTTATATTCCTTCACTAATTTTAATTTTTAAAAAATCTCTTTGGACAGTCTCCTGCTCTGAATTTTATTCCAAGTGACACATACTTTACACTCAGAATATGGTAAGCCCAATGTTTAAAGGCTCCATAAGTTTCATTCTGTTGTTTGTTGTTTCTGCAGGTGTGCATTCACGGTGCTTTGTTTCATTGTTTGTAATTTGAAGCCTAGGTTTCTGCTGGGGTTTTGTTTGCTTGTGCCAGGACCTGAAACACTACTAGCCTGGGGTCACTAAATTGTTGTTTTGAGTTATATTTGTTTTGTTTTTTTAATCTTCAATCTGTGAATTTGAATGACAATGCCAGGTACCTTAATAAAAACTAAATAGTTCTAACTTTGGCATTAAGACCTAAAGTACAAGAAGAAATTAGAATTAAGGGCTTTATTTCTACAAGGTCATTTCTCTACAGTGATGCAGACTTTGGCAAGGATACTTACTTTTGTATGAAACATATAAGAATACATATATGCAAATATGGAAAATGTTTATATATATTATGCATGTAAAACTGTCTGTAAATCATCTCAACTGTTATAGTCCTCTCATGTCATCATACATATGGCTAATAATTGTGTTTCAAAGAAGTCTGATCACTGAATGAAAAGAAAAAGTTAGAGAAAGTTGTTTTAAATTTATTACTAATTCTAAGATATTCTTTTTTAAAAGAATTACTAGTTGAATCCATGAATGCTGATATTTCTTTTCATGCAATATTTTTCAGTTACCATTGTATATTTCTAAGTAATTTGACATTTATTCCATTCAAATCAGATGCAATAATTACTACAATATAGGTAAACTTCTTTTAAAATTCTTTTATTTAGTTATAATATCAATTTCCAACAGTTTGAAATACAAATTTCCATGGTTTTCAATTGAACTGTATGTCACTTTCTTTTAGAATGTCCTTTTTTTCATTAAAATAATTTTTAAACCACTCGATGTGTTCCACTTTCTGTTTAACACTCAGATATGGATTTTTGGAAAGGCCACAGGTTACTAACTCCATGAAGTGACGAATTGGTCCTTGTTTTGGAAAATCTTCCAGGTGTTTATCCAGAAATATATGTTCATGAAATTCTGAACCATCATCATCAAAACCTAAAAAATGAGAGACAAAATACATTACATTATACTTTCGAATGTAAGACCTATATCATAAGATTAACATGAATGTAATATAGTATTACAGTTAAAGGCATGAACTTTGAAGTCAGAGCTAGGTTTGCCCACCAATTTAATAACTGTGACTGGGCAAATTAATTAATTTCTCTGAGCATCAGTTTCCTTAGGCATAAAATGAGAGTTAAAACATTACCTTCTGCCCTCGCTAGGTGGCCCAGTTCATTGGAACATCATCCAGTACATCAAAAGGTTGTGTTTGACTCCCGATCAGGGCACATACGGGAGGCAACTGATCAATGTGATCAAAGTTTCTCTCTCACATTGATGTTTCTCTCTCTCTCTCCCTCCCTTCTTCTCTCTAAAAATCAATAAACATATCCTCAGGTGAGCATTAAAAAAATCCCAGAATCTTTGTTAATTGTCACCCAAGGACATTTTTTCCTCCATTGATTTTGAGAGAGAGTGGAGGGAGCGGGGAGAGAGAAAGAAAAACATTGATGTAAGAGACAAATCAATGGGCTACCCAACCTGGCTGGCTTTGGGCCTGCAACCCAGGTACATGCCCTTGATCAGGAATCGAACCAGGACCCTTATGTCTAGGTGCCTATGCTCTAACCACTGGGCTTCGTGTTTTTTTGTTTTTGTTTTTTTTTAGTAAATATTAAACAGACAAAAAGCTTACAAAGCTCTTTTACAATGCTTAGCATACTATAAATGTCCAAAGTGTAGCAGCAATTACTCTTAATAAATATTTTAATGTCTAAAATAACAACTAAGGAAACTATACAAGCTATACTTAAAAAATACATAAATAAAACACGATGAAATCCTAAAATATGTTCTAGCAGGCCACAGGAAGTCAAGAAAAGACAGAGGAATGAGAAATAGGGAAAATGAACAGAAAACAAATAATAAAATGGAAGACTTGAGTCCTAACAAATCAATAGTTACTTTAGATATAATGACCTAGAAACACCAATAAAAAGACAGAGGTTGGCAAAGTAGATATATACTATCTATAAGACACTCACTTCAGTTAGGTAGGTTGAAAGTAAAAGATTACAGAAAAATATAGTCAAACCTCAGTTCACAAATGTCTCCCATCTCAAACAATTTTGTTCTTGACCAAGTTGTTCATGGAAAAAACTGTCTTTGTTTTAACTTTGGTTCTCCATCTGACAACCCTTTCATGTTGATACATAAGCATGACACAAACATCTCATAGGCCACAAACAAAGGAGAAAATGGGCCAGTATGAGAGAGTTTACAACCAAACCTTGTGTTGTTAATATCTCAGGAAATTGTGCTGTGAATCCCCCCCGCCCCCCTCTCCCCCTCTCTCTCTCTCTCTCCAGCTGTTGTTGCTGGTGAAATGGACAATTAGCACAATTTTAAAACTTGAGTTCATCATGTTGTTAAAAGTGTGAAAGAAACAATGATCACAGACAATTACAGAGGTAGAAAAACTGTTGTTGATTTGTATAAATGAAGAGCACTTGGTGACAGCATTTTGGAGGCAGTGACATGTGAAAAAGTGAAGATGCCCCTACTGACTTCTTGAAAAACACCCCTGGAACAAGTGCTGAAAGTGATTAGTTTAAGGCTGGTAGGGGGTGGTTCAATAAATTTAAGAAAAGAAGTTTGTTAACAGACATGTACTGTATATAAATAAGACATGTACTATATATAAAGAAGAAAGGTTGGGAATCATTTGAGGGTCTGGAATCAATTAATTCAATTTACATTATTTCTAAGGGGAAAATGATTTGGTTTTTTAACAAATCGCTTCTCAAACAGCCTTCTGGAATGAATAAAGTTCAAGAACTAAGATTCCACTGTATATATTGGTAACATTAATAAAAAAAAGAAATCATGAGTGGCTATATGAATAATTAAATAAAGTAGACTACAGAGCAAAGAAAATTACAAGGGTGAAAGAGAAACATCTACACTAATAAAAGAGAAACATGGTAATTAGCGTACGACCCCTACCCTTTTCCTTGGCTAATCAGTGAGTATATGCAAATTAACTGTCAGCCAAGATGGCGGCCGGCAGCCATGCACTGAAGCGAGCAGGGAGGTTTGCTTGCTTCAGTGACTGCGGACTCCAACGTTCCCCGCCTAACTTGCCGGCCTCTCAGCTGCAACTCTAAGCAACTATGTACTATGTTGCAAATAAGAAGCTAAACAAAACCCCAGAAACCAGCCGGACTGAAAGCCAGCTGGACTGCAACATTGTATCAATGTTTTCAGCAGTGAGGCCTCAGA
>NW_005369062.1:2123094-2136081 GCF_000412655.1 Myotis brandtii | reverse complement strand
GCTCTGTGTGTGACAGGGGGCAGCGCCCCAACCCCCTGATCGGCCCTGCTCTGTGCGTGACAGGGGGTGGCGCTGCAACCTCCCCATCGACCCTGCCTTGAGTGTGACAGGGGGCAGTGCCCCAACCCCCCAGTCGGCCCTACCCTGAGCGTGACTGAGGGTGGCATTGCAACCTCCCAATCCGCCCTGCTCTGTGCATGACAGGGGGCGGCGCCCCAACTCCCCAATCGGCCCTGCTCTGAGCCCGACCAGGGGCTGCACCTAGGGATTGGGCCTGCCCTCTGCCACCCAGGAGCAGGCCTAAGCCAGCAGGTCGTTATCTCCCGAGGGGTCCCAGACTGCAAGAGGGCACAGGCCGGGTGAGGGACCCCCCCTTTCCCCCCCAAGTGCACAAATTTTTGTGCACCGGGCCTCTAGTTATATAATAAAAGGATAAATCCACCAAGAAGAGATAGCATGTGAATTTTTTATGTACCAAACAAGAGTTTCTAAATACATGAAAGAAAAAATGATGGAAATAAATAAGAAATAGAAAAATCCACAAATATAGTTGGGTATTTCAATATCCCACTGTCAGCAATTAAAAACTACCAGGTAGAAAATTAGCAAAGATATAGAAAAACTGAACAACCATCAGGATCACAGACATCTACAGAACACTCTACCAAACTATGGCAGAATAGACATTCTTTTCAAGCATCTATGAAACATTCATTTAACTAAACCATATCGAGGATCACAAAACAAATTTCAACATAACTGAAATATTACACGTATGTACTCTATTCATAATGGAATCAAACTAAAATCAAGTAACAGAATGACAATAGGAAAATCTTTAAACAGTTGGAGATTAATATACTTATAAATAATTAATGATTCATAGAAGAAATCTCAAAGGAAATTAAAAAACACACACAGAATTGAAAATGGAAACACAACAAATCCAAATTTGTGGGACACAGCTAAAACAAGAAAAATATGGCATTAGATGCATACATACGAAGAGGAAGAGTCTCAAATAAATAATCTGAGCTCTGACCTCAAGAATCTAGTAAAAGAAGAGCAAGATAATCTCAAAGGAAGCAAATGAAAGAAATAATAAAAATAATAACAGGAATCATAAAATTAAAAATAAAAAAATAGAGAAACCAATACCTTGTTGGAGAACGAAGATGGCAGCATAGATAAACGCCTGTACTCACTGACTCCCAGAACTACATAAAAATTACAACTAAAGTACAGAACCATGAGAAGAATCTTTTACCCTTTGAGATAGCATGGAGGGACCTGGAGAATATCATGCTAAGTGAAATAAGTCAGTGAGAGAAAGACAAGTATCACATGATCACACTCATGTGGAATCTAAGAAACAAAATAAACTAATGAATAGAGTGAATCCAGAGACATGGAAGCATGGAAGGGTGCGGAACCTCAGAGGGAAGGGAGGGAAGGGTGAGTGGGTGGGAGGCAATCAACCAAAGACCTTGTATGCATATATGCATAACCCATGTATACAGACACTAGGGTGCTGAAGACCTGGTGCGGGGGGTAGTGGGGAATGGGATGGAGGGCGCAAGCTGGAGGGGATCAATGGGGTAAAAAACGGGACATATGTAATACTTTCAACAATAAAGAATTATTTAAAAAATGATCCATATAACACTATCTACACTAATAAAAGACAAGCACACAAACTGACCGTACCTTCACTACGCCTTAAGCCACACCCACCAGCCAATCAGAGCGACTATATGCAAATTAATCCAACCAAGATGGCGGCCAGCAGCCACGGAGCTGGAGCAAGCAGGAGGCTTGGTTGCCCCAATGATGGAGGAAGCCAAGCTTCCCAGCTGCCACGGCCGGCTCTGAGCTCCACTCAAAGCAACAAAGTTTCAATTATAGAAGATAAATAAACCCCAGATACCTGCTTTCAGCTGGCCGTGGCCACAGACCTGGAGCAAGCAGGAAGCCAGGCTTCCCTGCCACAGCTGGCTCTGAGCTCCACTCAAAGCAACAAAGTTTCAATTATAGAAGGTAAATAAATCCCAGAATTAAAAAGAAAAAGAGCAGGGCAGTGGGCGAAGAGCTACAGGAGGGCGGCAGTGACCTACCGGTGCACGGATTTGTGCGCAGGGCTACTAGTATAAAATAAAATCCTGTATAATAAAAGGCTAATATGCAAATCGACCGAACAGCGGAACGACTGATTGCTATGATGCACACTGACCACCAGGGGGCAGATTCTCAATGCAGGAGCTGCCTCCTGGTGGTCAGTGCACTCTCACAGGAAGAGCACCACCTAGCCTGAAGCCAGGCTCATGGCTGTCGAGCGCAGTGGTGGTGGTGCTAAGGATGTCCACGGGGATCGGGCCTAAGCCATCAGTCGGACATACCCCAAGGGCTCCCGGACTGCAAGAGGGCATAGGCTGGGTTGAGGGACCCCTCCTCCCCGAGTGCATGAATTTCGTACACTGGGCCTCGTCCTACAACTGGAGAAGTAAAGAAGAAAGCACACTGAAAGGAGGAGGGACGGAATGGGTTGGTCCAACACCCATGTGTGCTATTTTTTTAATTAGGAGATCGTCTCTGCAGAGGCCACCCATGAGGAGCAAGGTGTCCCAGCTCCACACCAGATCCCAGGGTCCCAGAGCTGGGAAGAGAAATCCCCAAAATTATAGGCTGTAAAAATCAGCAGGGATTGGGGTTGAGGGACATGGAGGTTGTTGGAGACCCAGGAGTTCCTTTTAAAGAGCCAGCACACAAATTTACAAAATCCTACTGTGTCTGAGCTCCAGCACCGGGCAGTAGCTCTGGGAACCTGGACACATACTGGGAAGAACTGGATTGTCTGGCATTAGGCAGATTTCTCAGGGGCAGATTTCTCCAAGACAGGGCTACTCGTAGGGGTCATTATATCTGGGCTGGGACCTCACTGGTCTCAAGGCTGACTGGTAGCCACATCTGTTTACTCCACCCTGGTGATTCCTTGCCCCATCCAATTTGCAGACCTACTTAACCTATTTGCAGTGGCTTTTCCATGTGAATGGCCTGTCCTTGCTAAGGCTTCAGACTTTGCTAAAATCTCTCACACAAGCTGCAGCTGGTGACAGCGTGCCCCAAACCTATCAATAAAAGGCCCAAGACCTGGCACTAGCACCAACATGCCCCAATCAAAAGACATGGTAGCTAAGTGGATACAAAAACATGACCCAACTATATGCTATCTACAAGAGACCCACCTCAGGACAAAAGACACACAGGATGAGAGTGAAGGGATGGAAAATATTTACCATGCAAATGGAAACAAACAAAAAAGCTGGGGTAGCAATACTCATATCTGACAAAATAGACTTCAAAATGAAGGCCATCACAAGAGACAACAACATAATACTACATCAATGCATAATACTAAAGGGATTGATCCAACAAGAGGATATAACCCTGGTAAACATACATGCACCCAATTTTGAAGCACCTAAATAAATAAAAAAAGCTTCTAGAGGATTTTAAGGGAGAGACTGGACAACAATACAGTCATAGTAGGGGACTTTAACACTTTGCTAACTTCACTGGATAGATCTTCCAGACAAAAACTGGACAAGGAAACACTGACTCTAGGAAACACTGGATCAGATGGATTTAATTGACATTTATAGAACATTTCACCCCAAAGATGCAGAATATACATTCTTCTCAAGTGTGTGTGGATCATTCACAAAGAGAGACCGCATGTTAGGACATAAAGCTAGTGTTTACCAGTTCAGGAAGATTGAAATCATATCAAGCATTTTCTTAGAACACAGTGGAATGAAATTAGAAACCAACTACAGTAAAAACACCCAAAAACATTCAAACACATGGAGCCTAATAGCATGTTATTAAACAAAGAATGGGTCACCAATGAGGTCAAGAAAGAAATAAAAAACTTCTCGGAAACAAATGAAAATAAACACACAACACCAAGTCTATGGGACACAGCAAAAGCAATTCTGAGAAGGAAGTTCATAGCACTACAGACCTACCTCAAAAAACAAGAAAAATTAATAATAAACTATGTAACCCTATAACTTAAAGTTCTAGAAAAAGCACAGCAAGAAAAACCCAGAGTTTAAGTAGAAGAAAGAAAATAAAGATTAGAGCATAAATAAATGTTACAGAGAACAAAAAAACAATACAAAAAATTAATTTAATCAAGAGCTGGTTATTTGAAAGGATAAACAAGATTGACGAAACATTAGTCAGACTCATCTATAATAATAAAAGGGTAATATGCTAATTAGACCAGACATCCTTCCGGACATCATTCTGGATGAAGCTGGGCCAGAGGGAAGCCAGCCCGGGTCCCAGTTGCCTGCGGTCAGCCCGAGAGAAGCCAGCCCAGGTCCCAGGTGCCGGAGTGAAGCCGGTGCCGGCAGCTAGGGGAAGGAAGGTCTACTTTTGCACGAATTTTCATGCATCGAGCCTCTAGTCAAGAAACAGAGAGACAGGACCCAAATAAATAAAATGAGAAATGAAAGGGGAGAAGTAACCACTGACACCACAAAAATACAAAGGATTGTAAGGAAATACTATGAACAACTATATGCCAACAAGCTGGACAACGTGGATGGAATGGACAAATTCCTAGAAAAATACAATCTTCCAAAAGTGAATCCAGGAAGAATCAGAAAACCTGAGTAGGCCGATAACAACTGAAGAAATTGAAGCAGTAATCAAAAAAATCTTCCAGCAAACAAAAGTCCTGGTCCGGATTGCTCCATAGAGGAATTGTAACAAACATTCAAAGAAGAACTAACACTGATCCTCTTCAGACTATTTCAACAAATTCAAGAGGAAGGAACACTTCCAAGCTCTTCTTATGAAGCCAACATTACCGTAATCCCAAAACCAGACAAAGACACTACAAAGCAAGCGAAGTACAGGCCAATATCCCTGATGAATGTAGATGCTAAAATCCTCAACAAAATATTTGCAAATTGCATCCACCAATACATTAAAAAGATCATACGCTATGACCAAGTGGGATTTATTCCGGGGATGCAAGGCTGGTACAATATCTGCAAATCAATAAATGTGATACATCACATAAACAAATTGAAAGACAAAAACCACATCAATTGATGCAGAAAAAGTATTTGACAAAGTCTAACACCCTTTTTTGGTAAAAACTCTCAGCAAAGTGGGAATAGAGGGAGCATATCTCAACATGATAAAGGCCATATTTGACAAACCTACAGCGAACATTATACTCAATGGGCAAAAACTAAAACCATTTCCTCTACAAACAGGAATAAGACAGGAATGTCTGCTTTCACCACTCTTATTCAAAATAGTACTGGCAGTCCTCACCAGAGGGATCAGACAAGAAGAAGAAATAAAAGACACCTAAATTGGAAAGGACAAAGTAACACTCTCATTATTTGCAGATGACATAATATTATACCTAGAAAACACTAGAGACTCCAGAAAAAAACTACTAGACTTAATAAATAAATTTAGCAATGTAGCAGGATACAAAATCAACACCCAAAAATTGATGGCCTTTTTTACACCAATAATGAACTCACAAAAAAAGAAACTAAAAAAACAATCCCATTTACTCTTGCAACAAAAAAATTAAGATACTTAGGTATAAACTTATCCAAGGAGGTAAAAGACTTGTACTCGAAAAATTACAGGATGCTAAAAAAGATATAAAGAAGTGGAAGAGTATACCTTGTTCATGGATTGGTAGAATCAACATCATTAAAATGTCCATACTACCCAAAGATTCAATGCACTCCCTATTAAAATACAAACAGTATATCTGACAGATCTAGAACAGACACTCCAAAAATTTGTATGGAACCACAAAAGACCCCGAATAGCTGCAGCAATCCTGAGAAAGAACAAAGTTGGAGGAATCACAATACCAGAAATCAAGTTATACTACAAAGCCACCATAATCAAAATAGCCTGGTGCTGGCACAAGAACAGGTATATAGATCAATGGAACAGAACAGAGACCCCAGAAATCGACCCAAACCATAACACTCAATTATTATTTGACAAAGGAGGCAAGAGCTTATAACAGAGTCAAGACAGTCTCTTCAATAAATGGTGTTGGGACAATTGGACAAATACATGCAAAAAAATGAAACTAGACCACCAACTTATACCATACACAAGAATAAACTCAAAATGGATAAAAGATCTAAATATAAGTTAGGAAACCATAAAAATCCTAGAAGAAACCATAGGCAGCAAAATCTCAGACAATTTCTCGAAGCAATATCTTTAAGGATATATCACCAGGGCAAAAGAAACTAAGGAAAAAATAAACAAATGGGACTACATCAAAATAAAAAGCTTCTGCACAGCAAAAGAAACCTTCAACAAAACAAAAAGGGAGCCCACTGTATGGGAGAATATATTTGGCAATGATACATCTGATAAAGGGTTAATATCTAAAATATACTCTTAGTATAAGGAACTCATACAACTTAACAAAAGGAAGACAAACAATCCAATTAAAAAATATGTAAAGGACCTAGACACTTCTCCAAAGCAGACATACAAATGGCCAAGAGACTTATGAAAAAAATGCTCAAAGTCACTGGTCATTAGAGAGATGCAAATTAAAACAACAATGAGGTATCACCTCACACCTGTCAGAATGGCTACCATCAACAAATCAACAAATGACAAGTGCTGGCAAGGATATGGAGAAAAGGGAACCCTAGTACATTGCTGTAGGGAATTCAGACTGGTGTAGCCATTATAGAAAACAGTATGGAGTTTCCTCAAAAAATTAAATATGGAACTGCCATTTGACCCAGTGATCCCACTTCTAGGAATATATCCTAAGAGATCCGAAACCCCAATTAGAAGTAATGTTTGCACCCCTATTTTCATGGCAGCACAATTTACAATAGCTAAGATCTGGAGACAGCCCACATGTCCATCAGTAAATGAGTGGAATAAAAATGCTGTGGTACATTTATACCATGTAATACTATGGACTAGTAGAAAAGAATATTTTACCCTTTGAGACAGCATAGAGGGACCTAAAGAGTATCATGCTAAGTAAAATAAATCAGTCAGAGAAAGACAAGTATCATATGATCTCACTCATATATGGAATCCAATTAACAAAATAAACTGAGGAACGGAGTGGATCCAGAGACATGGAAGCATGGAACAGAGTGTAGAATCTCAGAGGGAAGGCAGGGGAGGGTGGGTGGGTAATCAACTAAGGACCTTGTATGCATAATTCATAGACAGTGGGATGGTGAGGGCCTGGGGCAGAGGCTGAGGGTGGATTGGAGGGGGTTGATGGGGGAAAAAAGGGGACATATGTAATACTTTCAACAATAAAGATTAAAAAAAATAATAAAATAAAATGAAAACAAAACAAGACAAAAAAAAAACAAGAATAAAAAGGAAAATAAAAAAAGAATAATTTACAGGATTCAATAGTAAAGTGGAGGATTCCGAGAATCAAATCAACGATTTGGAATATGAGGAAGCAAAAAACACCCAATGAAAAGAGAAAAAAAAAATTAAGATAGTGTAAGGAGTCTCTGGGACAACTTCAAGCGTACCAACATTCACATTTTGGGGATGCCAGAAGGAGAAGAGAAAGAGCAAGATATTGAAAAACAATTTGAAGAAATAATGACAGAACACTTCCCCTATCTGGTGAAAGAAATAGACTCACAAGTCCAGGAAACACAGAGAATCCCAAACAAGAGGAACCCAAAGACACTCCAAGACACATCATAATTAAAATGCCAAGGGTTAAAGATAAGAGAGAAGCTTAAAAGCAACAAGAGAAAAGCAGGTATTTACCTACAAGAGAGCACCCATAGAACTGTCGGTGATTTCTCAACAGAAACTTTGCAGACCAGAAGGGAGGGCAAGAAATACTCAAAATGATGAATAGCAAGAACCTACAACCAAGATTACTCTACCCAGCAAAGGTATTATTTAGAATTGAAGGTCAGATAAAGAGTTTCACAATCAAGAAAAAGCTAAAGGAGTTCATCACCACCAAACCAGTATTATAAATGCTGCTGAAAGGTATCCTTTAAGAAGAGGAAGAAGAAGAAGAGGAAGAGGAAGAGGAGGAGGAGGAGGAGGAGGAGGAGGAGAAGGAGGAGGAAGTAGCTAAAAATATGAACAATAAAATGGCAATAAATACTTATCTATCAACAATTGAATCTAAAAAACAAAATACACAAACAAGAGATCTAATGAAGAAAATAAACTGGTGAATTAAATAGAATCAGAAGCATGAAACAGACTAATGAATCTTAGAGGGAAGGGGGTTCAGGGGTGGGAAGAGATTAACCAAAGATTTTACCTATGGACACAGACAGTAGGGTGGTGAAGGCCTGGGGTGAGATGGGACCCGGGTAGAGGGGGATAATGGGGGGCGGGGAGGGACATTTGTAATATTCTCAACAATAAAAATTTAAAAAAATATACCAATACCTTGTTCTTTAAAAAAATTAGTAAAATTGATAAATCTATCTATTAAGTGCTATAAAGAATAAAGCGGAGAAGTCACCAACCAATATTAAGAATGAAAAGGGGGTTATTATTATAAATCCCAAACTCATTAAAGGAATAGTAAAGGAACATTACAAACAATTTTACACTAAAAAATTCAACAATCTGAACTACCAAAACTCAACCCTCCCCAAAAATACAGTTTTATAACTATTTAAGAAAAGGAATGTGTAATTTAAAAGCTCTAAAAAAAAAAAAAAAAGCAATCCATAAGCCCAGATCACTTCATTTGACAATTTTATAAAATGTTTAAAGAAAAATAAACACCAATTTTACACAATCTCTTCACAAAGTGGAAGGACACTTCCTAGATCAATTTATGAAGCCAATAATACCTTGTTATGAAAAACAAAGATATGACTAAAAGAGAGTGGATTAAAAAACTGTGGTACATCTACACAATGGAATACTACACTGCGGTAAAAAAGAAGGAATTCTTACCATTTGCAATAGCATGGATGGAACTAGAGAGCATTATGCTAAGTGAAATAAGCCAGTCAGAGAAAGATAAATATCACATGATCTCACTCATTTATGGAATATAATGAACAACTAAACTGATGAACAAAAAGAGATCCAGAGACAAAAGAGCATTGATCAGACTGTCAAACCTCAGAGGGAAGGTAGGGGAGAGTGGGGGGGAGGGGGAGAGATCAACCAAAGGACTTGTATGCATGCATATAAGCCTAACCAATGGACACAGACACCAGGGGGTGAGGGCATGAGTGTGTGTGTGAGGGGTAATGGGGCAATAAGGATACATATGTAATACCTTAATCAATAAAGGAAAAAAGAGAGAGAAAATAGAGATTGAAAGAATTATCAAATTATCAAATAATAAAAGAAAATTGAAAATTTTTCCCCAATTGAAAAACAAAGTTCTCAGGTTGAAGGACCCAATGGTGCCGAGAAACATGATTTTAAATAAATAAAATCCCTTACCAAATGTTTTCAACACATATCACTAAGTAAGAAAAAATGCTTCAGGACAATCTATGGTCCCATATAGGTCAAAACAAAACAAAAGGTAAATATGTAACTGCCATTTAAAGTGAACTGAGAGGACACATATCAAACTATTTACAATGTTTGTTTCAGGAAAAGGAAAGAGAAATACGGTCAAGTAAACTCCCCATCCCTTTATATTATTTGACTTTGCTGCAAGTAAACTTCCATATGTTTATGAAATTTAAAATATCTTTTTAATAAGTTAAATAAAACATAATATAGTAAAGAGAAAATAAGAGAGAATGGGAAGTTAAATACAGGAAGAAAAATCCCATATGGTATATAAATCAACTAAAGTGAACATGTTAATTTTGTGTCTAACAAATTTAATTCTGCGATAAATAATATTGAATGCAATGAAATATTAATGAATACAGCTAAAAATATGGTACAACAAAAAAGGGTAAACCCAGTTAATAGCAATAACCAATTATTTTTGACAAGGGTATATGACAGCACTGAAGCAAATTCAGTTCACTATAAATTCTTTCCACTCCCACTTATTGTCAAAACTATTATTTCTTTTCCTGTCAGTACTTTGAGGCTCTTGTTCATGGGCCATCATATCATCTAAAACAACCAATAGATAGGGGCTGGGAAGAGGGGGATAAAGGAAGGGAAATGGGAGATATCTGTAATACTATCAACAATAAAAAGTACATTAAAAATACAGTAAAACAACCAATAAATTATTTCAGATAACACATACTTGCCCTGTAATCTTTATACCTGCCATAATTTTTTCTACACTTTACCATCCACCATAACAACAGAGCCCTCTTTAGAATTTTATGGTAATTTTGAATTTTCATAATTATTCTTGCTAGCTCATATTATAGCACATTATTTTAGATACCTAGCAAAGGATGACACATTAAAAGTGAAAAAGTTTAAACCAAGTGAAGAATAAAAACAAAAGAATGATTAACATACATGACTAAGCTTTTCGTCCACCTAAGCCTGTATTGAAAATTACTCTTGGATAACATTTCCAGACACCCTTAATTTGGCAAAGCACAACAGGAGGGACAAACCAGTTCTTAAAACAAAAACTAACAAAAAATACTCTACATTGAATAAGAAAAATAATTTATACATTTTAAGTGGCAAAACAACAAATCATATTTTTTATGTAATGGGAAAACACAACACTAGGAACTAAATTGTAAAACAGGACATGCTGTTTGTCATTTTCAGTATTATGTTCCAAAACTGAAATGGCAAACCCCTAAAAATAAAACAAAACATCTTTCCCCGAAAGCATCAAAGTAAAACTTCATGAAGCTAATTATTGATAGAGCATGACATTTTATTAATCTTAAAATTTAAGTATAAGAAATACCAGGTGTACCGGTTAATAATGCAGATTTTGTAGTCAAAGAAAACACAATAATTTCAAGAGAAACATCAAAAGTGCTTTATTCAAAGTAATGTCCATTGCTAGCTATACATTTGCCCCATCTTTCAGGTAATTTGTGGATACCGTCCCAATAGAACTTTTCTTGTTTTGAGGCAAACCATTCAAAGACCCAATTTTCCACTTGTTCGTATGTTTTGAAGTGCTGCTCAGAAAGTGCGTGTGCCATCGATTGGAACAAGTGGTAATCTGAAGGAGCAAGGTATGGTGAATACAATGGGTGGGTTAATACTTCCCAGGCAAGATCTTTTAACGTGTCTTTAACTGGTTTTGAAGTGTGTGATGGTGGGTTATCATAAAGTAAAATTACTTTGCCATGTCTTCTGGCACATTCTGGTCGTTTCACAATCAAAGCGTGGTTCAAATTGATGATTTGTTGTTGGTAGCCATCAGTATTAATGGTTTCAACTGGTTTTAGAAGCTCATAATACACCACACCTTCCTGATCCCATCAAACGCAGAGCATTGTCTTCTTTCCGAAGTGATTAGGCCTTGCAATCAATGTTAATGGTTGACCTGGACCAACCCATGATTTTGTGCGTTTGGAATTCTCAAAATAATTCCACTTTTCATCACCAGTCACAATTTGAGGCAAAAAAGACTTACTTTAGTGCCGTTAAACCAATATTTTACTAATGTTTTTTTGGTTTTTCATTTGTCTTTCATTCAGTTGATGTGGCACCCATTTTCCTTCCTTTAAAATCTTTCCCATTGCTTGTAAAAAATCGGAAATTGTTTGCTGAGCAACTTTAATCTTTTTTACAACTTGTTTTTAAGTTTGATATGCATTTTCATCCAATAATGCTTGTAATTGTTGGCCTTCAAACTTTTTCGGTTGACCTGGATGTTGTCTTTCACATCAAAATCATTACTTTTAAAGCGTTTAAACCAGCGTTCACAAGTATCTGGAGATGGAGTATGTTCACTATAAGCTTCCTGAAGCTTTCAGCGGCACTTTTCTTCAAAATAAAGTAATGAATTAAAACTTCCCGCAAATGCTCTTTTTTTTGGCACGAAATTCAACATTTTTAAGCGTAAAAATATCTATGATGTTAACACCTTCAGAAAATTTGCCATATGAAGTTTTCTTGCTGTCAATACAACAAAATAGCATATATATCAAATCGCATATATATCAACATATGTGTAACTCCATCTATTGAAAAAAATCTGCATTATTAACCAGTACACCCAGTATATAAAAGAATGTTATTGAACTGTTGGGGCTCCAGGTTCTAATGCCAGTCTCTCTGAGTAATCAGAGGTTCCTAAGATGTATTGAGGGGAGTGAGCAAAGTGAGAAAGTTGCCATAGTTCCTTCCGTTTTTCAAATAATTGCCTGAAGGAACTAGAAATGAGATACCCCCCTTTCTGACCATGAAGTATCAATAATATGCACAGAATATATGGAACACATTTATCTTCATAACTTGACTTAAAAAATTTTTTTTCTTATTTAAAAACTAGAGGCTTGGTGCACAAAATTTGTGTACAGTGTGTGTGTGTGTGTGTGTGTGTGTGTGTGTGTGTGTGTGTGTGTATTGTGTGTCCTACAGCCTGGCCTGCGCCCTCTCGCAATCTGGGACCCCTCAGGTAGGGTCCCTAGGCCTGGCTGGCAATCAGGGCCTATCACCCTGGGCCTTTCCTTCTCCCAGGTGCTGGCAGCTGGACCCACCCCTGCTGCTGCCACTGCTTGCCATCTGTGCGGCGCTGCCCCCCTCCTCCGCCATCGGTTGCCTCTCTCTGCGGCCGACAGGCATGGGGTGTGATGGCTTGGCTGGCCTGGGCCACCCTCTGCGAGGCGATCACTGGCTGGCCCTGCAACTTGCCACAGTGTCACTGGCTGGTGGCCTGGGCCTTCCTCTGTGGGGTGATCAATCACAGGGCCCCCAGATTGATCACCCCACAGAGGGAGGCCCCGCCCACCCGCCGCAGTGCCGCCGGCCCGGTAGCCTGAGCCTCCCTCTTTGGGGTGACTTATTGTGGGGCTCCGCGATAGATCACCC
>NW_005369062.1:2102205-2123002 GCF_000412655.1 Myotis brandtii | reverse complement strand
CCCCATCGGCCAGTGGCCTGGGCCTCCCTCTGCAGGGTGATCATGGGGCAATGGCCTGAACAATCGCATCGCACCTGCTTTGGCTGTCCTGGCGCCCGTGGTGTCATAGCGTGGTAGTCTAGAAGGTCGTCTGGATGGTTGTTCTGCTGTTCGGTTGATTTGCATATTAAGCTTTTGTTATTATAGATTAAACATTCAAAAACCAGGTCAAATTTCAGATAAATTCCTTTGGAGTAGGGACTCGGGATTTTAATGAACTTAAGTATTTACTGTTGATGACAATGAACCACCAATTCATGCTTTTCTATTACCCTAGTTGGCAGTTCCTAGAAAATACATAATATCCTTGTTAATATTTAAAGAGTTTTAAAGGTTACAGTATAGAACAGAAAATAGTTACAGCAGCATATCTCCTCACAATATTGTTGTTATAGAAAGCCAGATGATAGTGATGATGCTTTACTTGTATAATCTCACTTGTTTCTAAGATGAATCTTATAAAATAAGTTCTATTATTATTCCCATCACTTTATAGATGAGGGAGACAAGGCTTGGAGAGATTAAGTTTATAACTCACTTAGGAACTTGAACTCCTAATCAACTATACTTCACTTGTCTCATCTAAATAAAGTCATAAGTTATTCTACCTCAATATTCAGTTTAACATTTTAAAAATTTTTATTGATTATAGAGAGAGAGAGAGATCAAGAGAGAGAGAGAGAGAGAAACACTGATTTGTTGTTCCACTTATTTATGCATTCACTGGTTGATTCTTGTACATGCTCTGACTGAGGATCGAACCTTGGTGTATGCGGGGGATGCTCTAATCAACTAAACTACCCAGCCAGGACTCAATACCGGGTTTTAAAACGTGTTTAACCATGAAGACTTAGAAAACTCAAGTGTCATTAAATAATGAAATCTTCCCTTAATACTACACCTTGTATTTTCTAAGTTTTTCACTCCATTTAAAATTCTATGATCATACAGGAGGGGTAAGGAGCTAACATTTATTCATATGCATTACATGCCAAGAACTGTGCTGAGCAACTCAATAACTTTATCTTATTTAATTCTTATAGTCTTCCAATGAGGTAGCCTTAATTTTATAGATGAGGAAACTAAGGCTCAAAGTAAGTAACTTCCTCAAAGGCAAATGGCTAATAATTGACAGAGTTGAGGATCTATACTCAGGTTTGCACAACTACTTTTACTTTCTGTTTTTTGTTTTTTTGAGTGTGTGTGTTTTTTTTTTACTATACTCTGATACCTTACAGAATAAAGAAACCATAAAACTTTAATATACATGTTGTGTAATAGAGTAAACCCAGTATGCTATATTACTGTATATACCATACACATATACAAAATATAAGAATTTGCTAAGTCTCTAAAGTTTTATTATAAAAAGTAATCCTATATAATAAAAGCCTAATATGCAAATCGACCAAACGACGGAACAACAGGTCTCTATGATGCACACTGACCACCAGGGGCAGACGCTCAACACAGGAGCTGCCTCCAGCCTGGAGGCCCCAGGCTGGCCAAGGCAGGTGCCAGTGGGGGCCCCCCAACTGCCTCGCCGGTCACCCCACAGATCGGCCCTGATCGCCAGGCAGGCCTAGGGACCCTACCTGTGCATGAATTTCATGCACCGGGCCTCTAGTACTTTATGAAAATATAAGATTATTTCTGATATTTAAGCTTCCATTCTACTTATTAGTCCAAACAAATGAAAGGTTATAAAAAAATCAAAATATTACAGTAACAGCAGAAAACTACAAAGGTTAAAATACGGACTACATTTTCCCAAGAATTAATGAGGTGTTTGCAACTTTTAGCTAATCTTTTATTTTTAAAAAAATATTTTTATTGATTTCAGAGAGGAAGGGAGAAGGAGAGAGAGATAGAAACATCAATGATGAGAGAGAATCACTGATCAGCTGCCTCCTGCACACTCCCACTGGGGATCAAGCACACAACCCAGGAATGCGCCTTGACTGGGAATCGAACCATGACCTCCTGGTTCATAGGTTGATGCTCAATCACTAAGCCATGCTGGCAGGGTTCAATCAGTGAATTTTATAAACCTCTGAAGTTAAACTTACCTGCTTCATTGTTAATTGGGAATTCCCACAGTTTCCCCTCTTTTGTCCACTGGATTATCTCTTCAAAACCATTCTGAAAGGACTGTTCATTTACTGCAGCTAACTGCTGAGCAAATTCCACATCCCAAAGTGAAGGTGCTGTTTCTATATAATAAAAACATTTCAAATAAGGACAAGTCAATGTCAATATCTTTCTTTTTAAAAATGTTATAATCAACTCTGAGTTGGTGATATATCTTCATACCTTGAAGCACATTATTATACACTATACAGTGAAAGCTTGCTCTCTGAGAGCTAAAACTGAAACAGAAATGATACATAAAGACTACAAGTACAATAATTAAAAGCCTTAACTTTTACTTTTAGTGGTAATCAATCACTAAAGTCTCAGTGGCCTCTCTACTGGAAAGAAAAAAAGAAATGTATATTTTGTTTAAAGATCCTATCTAATAGAGAGGGAATATGCTAATTGACTCTCATGCTGTTGCAAAGATGGTGGCACCCACAGCCAATAAGGAGGGAATATGCTGACTGCCCCACCTGCAAAGATGGCGGTGCCCACAGCCAATAAGGAGGGAATATGCTAATTGACTGCCACGCCCTCAAATATGGCGGCGCCCACAGCCGCAAGATGGCCGGCAGGTGAGGGCAGTTGTGGGCTATCAGGCCAGTAGGGGAGGGCAGGTAGGGGTGACCAGTCCAGAAAGGGAGGGCAGTTGGGGGGAACCGGGCCTGCAGGGGAGGGCAATTAGGGGTGACGGGGACGGCAGGGGAGGACAGTTGGGGGCGACCGGGACGGCAGGGGAGGGCAGTTGGGGGTGACTGGGCTGGCAGGGTAGTGGTTAGGAGGTGATCAGGGTGGCAGGCAGGTGAGCGGTTGGGAGCCAGCAGTCCCAGATTGTGAGATCGAGCCTAAACCGGCAGTCGGACATTCCCCGAGGGGTCCCAGATTGGAGAGGGTGCAGGCTGGGCTGTGAGACACTCCCACACCCAGTGCATGAATTTTGTGCACCAGGCCTCTAGTATTTTTATAAAAATGAATATTTTAATACAACATGGGACTCTGTTCTTTAAAGTCCAGCCTATTTTAGTCTGTTAAGTCACTAACATACTACTAATAAAGACCAAAGAAAAATTAACATAATAATAATAATAATGACAGTAACACTACTACTAATGGACACTGAGAACTTACTCTTTACTAAGTGCTTTTTGTATATTAGTTCATTTAATCCTCACAACAAACTCTTAGTAAGGTAGTATAATATTAGCTTATAAATACCATCATGTAATATTTCAATCACTTGTTTTGAAAATTTAAGACATCTTTCAAGAATGAGTCATATTCCCAGGAGTCACTGCTGGTGAGAACGTAAAATGGTACAACCACTTTGGAAAATAGTTTCTCAGTTTCTTTAAAAGTTGAGAATACACTTATCATGCAACCATTTTACTCCTAAATATTTACCCAAAAGAAAACATATGTCCATACAAAGACTTAAAATTAAAGTTCATGTATGACCATGCCTAATAGCCAGCATCAAATGCTGGATATTAAGTATGTTGACCTAGAACAGCTGATACAGAGAAAAGATCATAGTAATTAGGCATATTAGCCATATTTACAGAGTAATAACAGTAAATAATTTATTATGGTCACACTTTTTAAAATTCATTCAGTAGACACTGATCAACCTGTCTTCTCATGAAGATAATGATCATCCTCATTTTGTTTTTTAAAATTAAATTTCTTGGGGTCACATTGGTCAACATGAACATATAGGTTTCAGGTGTGGGTTTCTATGTTATAAGATCTATATATTGCAGTGTGCCCATCACCCAAAGTCCACCAATCTTCTCCTGTCACCATATATTAGGACCCCTTTTCCCAACACCCCCTTCCCTCTGGCAACCACCACACTGCTATTTGTGTTCATGAGTTTGTTTTATATCCCACATGAGTGAAATTATATGATTCTTAGCTTTTTTTGACTTATTTCACTTAGCATAATGTTCTCAAGTCCTATCCATGTTGTTGCAAATGGTGCTATATCATCCTTTCTTATGGCTCAGTAGTATTCCATTTTGTACACGTACCACATCTTCTTTATCCAGTCCTCTTATCGCAGGACACTTTGATTGTTTACATGTTTTGGCCACTATGAATAATGCTGTAATGAATAAAGGGTTCATATATCTTTGTGAATACATGTTTTTCAGGTTGTTGTGTTTCTTTGGTATACACCTAGGAGAGGGATTGCTGGGTCATATGGTAGTTTTATTCTTACTTTTTTGATCAATCACCAGACTGCTTTCCATAGTGGTTGTGCCAGACTACATTCCCACCAGTAATGAATGAGGGTTCCCTTTTTTCTACAACCTCTGCAACACTTGCTATTACTTGTCTTGTTGATAATAACCATTCTAACAGGTGTGAGGCGATATCTCATTGTAGTTTTGATTTGCATTGCCTTAATTGCTAGTGAGGTTGAACATCTTTTCATATATTTATTGGCTGTTTGTATGTCTTCTTGGGAGAGATGTGCTTTCAGGACGTCAGCCCACTTTTTTGATTGGGTTGTTTTGTGTTGATTTTGAGTTCTTTATATATTTTGGAAATTAAACTTTTGTCCGAGCAACTGTTTGCAAATATCATCTCCATCTGGTTAACTGCCTCTTTGTTTTGATTTCAGTTTCTTTTGCCGTGCGGAAGCTTTTTAGTTTGATATGGTCCCATTCATTTATTTTTGTCTCTACTTCCCTTGCCTTTGGAGTCAAGTTCATACAATGTTCTCTACGACTAAGGTCCATAAGTTTGGTACCTATAGTTTCTTCTATGTAAATTATTGTTTCAGGTCTTATATTTAGGTCTTTGATCCATTTTGAGTTAATTTTTATACATGGAGACAAACTAATCCAGCTTCATTCATTTGCATGTGGTTTTCCAGTTTTCCCAACACCAATTATTGAAGAGACTATATTTAGTTCATTGTGTGTTTCTGGCTCCTTTGTTGAAATTTATAAAAAATGAAGTTACACATATAGTGTAGTTTTTTTTTTCTTTTGAGTACATGTCATCTTCATCTTCCTTTGCTAGTTCAGACCTTTTATGTTTTTGTTGTCACAAATTATCCGTTTATACTGTAAGTTTTTGGTGATCTTATTCTTATTATTGTGACCTTATGTTCTTTGTTTCAGGTAGAATAACCCCTTTGAGTATTTCCTGCAATGGAGGTTTTCTGGTGTTAAAATCCCTCAGCTTCTGTATGTCTGGGAACATCTTTATTTCTCCTTCATATACAAAGAATAATTTTGCTGGGTATATTATTCGTGGCTGGTAATTTCTCTTTCAAATGTTTGAATATTTGGTTCCACTCTCTTCTGGCTTGCAGATTTTCTGCTGAGAAGTTAGATGAAATTCTGATGCGTTTTTCTTTGCAGGTCACTTCCTTTTTTTCCCTGACTGCTTTGAGAATTTCTTCTTTGTCATCAATTTTTGACAGTTTCAATACCAAGTGCCTTGGAAAGGGCCTCTTTGGATTGAGGTAACTAGGTGTTCTTTTTTGTTTCTTGGATTCGAGGACCTAGTTTTTTCCATAGGTTTGGGAAGTTCTCATCCACTTTTTGTTTGAATAGACTCTCTGTTCCCTGCTCCCTCTTCTTCCTCTGCAATGCCTATAATTCTAATATTGCTTTTTCTGATGAAGTCAGATAGTTCTCGTGGAACTCTTTCATTTTTCTTTATGCTCAGGTCTCTCTCTTCTTCCCTCTGCACCATTTTTAGGTGGCTATCTTCGATATCACTAATTCTTCTCTCCATCTTGTTGGCTCTGTTTTCTTTGCACAGTTCACTTTTTAATCTCTTTAATTGCATGCTTCATTTCCAGGGTTTCTGATTGTGTGTGTGTGTGTTTTTAAATATATTTTTATTGATTTCACAAAGGAATGGAGAGAGAGAGATAGAAACATCAATGATGAGAGTCACTGATTGGCTGCCTTCTGCATGCCCCACACTGGGGACTGAGCCCCACAACCTGGGCATGTGTCTCTTTTTCTTTCTTTTTTTTTTATGATAGCACAACTTATATATTTCAAACGGACAACAAATTAGTATCACTTACAGTATCTTAAGATAAACTGCCTTTGAACAGGAGCTTCCTTTCCAGTACTTTGATGTCTACAAGACGTATCTAGAAAAGTTACTACTGTGGAAATTGAAGACTGCTTAAATCGAATGGGGGAAGGGTGGGCCTGTGGTTTTCTTTTTGATTAGTTGCTGTAACACTGTCCTTTAGGTGGCTGAGGGAGTGACATATTTTCATTAGACATCATTAGGTGCCGAAGCTCATGCAGGACATGTTTGATACTATATGAACGATGCCATTTCTCTAGCACTAATATGGCCCTTGGGTCCACCACTCCATTAGAACTATAAACTCCATTCATATTAATTTTTGTTACAAATCTTACAACAGGGGGTACTTCAGGGTATTTAGGTCCACATTCTATTTTAAGGCTGTACATTCGGTTTTCATAAACTGTTCTTAGAGGCCCAATTATCATCCCTGTCCATCTTGTAAGTGTCATGTCTTCATCATATTCTACACCCCAACTAATTGTGAAATCTCCTCCTCCTTTCTGGCCTTCTTCAAGTTCTTCCAACAGTCGAAAATTGCGAGGGACTTTTACTCCTGAGCCCATGCTGGCTGCCATCTTGCGTCGCTGTCGCTCAAAGACCGGCCTTCATTTGAAGTTTGACCGTTCTGTGGGTTGGACGTTTTTCTGGGCTCAAATCAAGGTATTGGCAGGGCTGTGATGTTTTCTGAAAGTTCTGAAAGCGAGACTATAACGGTTTGAGCTCCTCTTAGTTTCTGTTGCTCTCTGGGCATGTGTCTTGACCAGGAATCGAACCCTGACCTCCTGGTTCATAGGTTGATGCTCAACCACTGACCCATGCTGGCTGGGTATGATTGGTTCTTTTTTAAAGTTTCAATTTCATTGGTAAAATACTTGTTTTGTTCATTTTCTTTTTTCTGGGTGCATTTAATTGCCTGTCTGTATTTTCTCACATCTTGTTGAGTATTTTTAGAAATGCAATCTTGAAATCTGTCATTTATATCACATATTTCCATGTGTTCCAGTTGACTTACTGGGGATTTTCCATTTTCTTTCTGATCATCCTCATTACTGTGGCTATTCATGGTATTTGCGGTTTTCCTTTGCCTAGGCATTTATATACCAGCTTCCTTTGTAGAGGTCTTTCTACTATTTTCCAGTAGATGGTGCTGCATTACAAGATTTTTTAGTTCTGTGATCTCCTAGTCTTGACCTCCATGGCTTTCGTAAGACAGTACAGCCGTGCTGTTGGGGTGGGGTTGGTTTTGCACTCACTGTATTGGTGACCCCTGACCTCCATGGGAGTCCCACCTCAAGCTCCCCACCTGGGGATCTGTCACAGAGGGAAACAGCAGTTCTACTATCATTGTTCTTGGTTTACAGATAATATGCTCCTTGCACCAACTCCAAGGGCAACCAGAGGCGAGTTTGGGGAGTCCAACAAGTGCCAGGGCTCTGTGGTTCTGTTTCTTTGTCTGAAGCACCACAGTTTGCCCCAACTGTGGAGAACTGCATGGAAGAACCCTGTGCTCTATCAGGCATCTGCTGACTTAGACACTGTTCACCCTGCTGTACTGCCCCCCAATGTTCTCTGTTCCTCCCGGCTGAAGAAAGTGCCTCCCAGCGCCAGCTTCCTCCCTTCTCCACACCAGCTACAGGGCTATGTCTGTGGGCTGTGAACTTTTTCCTCCCTTCTCATCTCCCTGTTTATTCCTGGTTACCCATCTTTAGATGTTTCAATATAGGAGTTTCTCAGGCATGCCTCTGTATTGAGCAGAGACTTCTTTGTTGAATTATAGCTAGTTAACTTGTTGTAATTTCAGGAGGAGAGGATCTCGAACACCACCATTCCTGATGTTTCATCATTATTAACTAGAGGCCCAGTGCACAAAATTCGTGCATGGGTAGAGTCCCTAAGCTTGGCTGGCAATCATGACCGATCGGGGCCTTCCAGCTGCTGGCCGGGGCCTTCCTTCCCCAGTTGCCGGCTGACACCTTCCTTTGTTCTGCGCTACCCCCTGGTGGTCAGCGCACATCATAGCGAGTGATTGAACTCTCAAGGGGACACTTTGCATATTAGCCTTTTATATATATAGAAGATTGATGTTAATAGCTGCGACTATCTATTGAATGTGCACTATGATTCAGGCATTATGCCTGACTCTTTAATTATATTATTTTATTTAATCTTTGAGATTAGCCCCATTTTATAAGTGATGGACGGGAAACTCAGAGAGGTTAGTATGGCATAATCTGAGGCTGAATAATCCAGATACCCAAACCAAATCTCTCCAGGATAAGCAATAGGGTATAGCACTATATTCTTTGCAGCACTGGTAAGAACTTAGTGGGGAGCAAAATGTGGCAATCATGGGACAGAAGAACTCATTCATTTGTTCAGTAAATAATTATTGAATGCCAACTACAGTGGGGCCTTGACTTACGAGTTTAATTCGTTCCGTGATGGAGCTCGTAACTCAAATTACTCGTATGTCAAATCAAAAAGTGAACAAGTGAGACACGTGATGCTGGGCTGATGTTGTGGCGTTCACTGTGACGTTCGCTGCGCCACCTAACGGTGGGGTATCTGAAGCTGGCTCGTAATCCGAATTTTAGCTCGCAACTCAAAGCAAAAAATCGGCCGAGAGATGGCTCGTATCTCGAAAAACTCGTTAGTCGGGACACTCATAAGTCAAGGCCCCACTGTATAAGTCAGGCATTATTTTAGGTGGTAGGGAAACAACAGTGAATAAATACTAAATTTAGGTTTGCACATTATTGCTATTCTTGTATTTAGTTGGGGGAAAATGACATTCAAATGTAATATAGCTTATTAAAACAATACCTTCCTTAGAGTAAATTGACATAAATGTGTGCATTACTTTCCTTATTAGAGTTTCATTATTTTATACTATTTTGTAAAATACATATAACTTTTATTACCTCCTTGCTAGCTAATTTCAGTTTTAGAAATAATATTTCTGATTTTAAAAAAGCAAGCTGGCTCTTTCAAGAATCCAAGTGTCTCTTCTGGCTATTCATTAGATGGACAATAGCAATTGCCCTGACAACAAATTCCCTTTCTGGGCAAGCTTAACAGTTGCCACTTCATTAGGGGAAAGGTGATCCTTTCCCCATGCCTGTGCATTTCCTTTTCATCACACAGGACAGAATGCAGTTGGCACAATACAGGGTGGGGTGTTCTCTTAGCTTCAACTTCATTTAAACATATAAACATTGATTGAATTAACTCCTTTCCTTTATGGATATATAGTTTATCCCAATTTGTTCAAAAAAGGATTTTAAGATTTAAAATAACGAATTCCTATTATCCGTAAGCCACTTCGCTAGGTGCTACTATATAAAGATCACTGAGACCTAGCCCCTAATATCATGAGCTTATTGAACAGTAGGAAAATCAGTAAATGATAGAAAGTTTACATGAGTCACTGGAGGGGGGGCCTAGGAACTTAAATATTAAATATAAAATTATGTCTACCAAGGTCCAAAAAGCTTACAATCTTTAGAATTGGAAGTAACTTGTAAGCTGGAGACCATTTGTATTGAGTTTCTTCAGTTATTTTATCAGTAAATCAAACTTAATGCTAAGCAAAAAGATATTCTTATTTCTCTTTAATTAGACTTAAAATGGCAAATTTGAAGGATTTGACTTCTTGCCTAAAGAAGAAAGGAGAAAAAAACAGAGAACAGACTGTGCACTAAGAAAAAAACACTACAGGTCTGCTAAATATATTCCTTGAATGCTCCTCATCCCATCTCCTACGCAATCACTAAATCAGTAAGTTAGGTCTACCAATGCTATCTCCTCTTCTAGACAGTGAGATGCCTTACGGCAGAAACCAGTGTATCTTTCTGCAATAGTACACAGGTACACTGCAAATGGTGGGAGATCAATGTTCTACTCCAAATTAGTAGCCAATTTATAGCTCTGGATTCATGTGGCTGGTAGTCACCCCTTACTTCCCATTGCCTCACAGAATGAAACATTTCAAGAGGAAAATATGACCAAGGCTAGCAATGTCAGCAAGTACATTCATAAGCAGGATCCATGCCAATGACAGGATGGAATATTTAAATACCTGATTATTATGCAATCAAACATTAAGGACATTTATGAAAGATAGAATTTTTCAATACATGAGAAATAGTGTTGTTCTTTTCTTAACAAACCTGTTTCAGGTGCCTCTTCAGTAGCTGCCTTAACATCAAAAATATTAAGTCTCTTTCCCTTAAATATACTTTTCCTAAAATTAAAGAAGAAAAAATAATTTATTCAACGAGTATTTATACACTGCCAATAAAAATTGTTTATGAGAAAAAAAATTTATATAAAGTATTCAATGTAGATATAAAAGTAATTCCACTGATGACACCAGACATTTTAATTAAACTGCCATATCTTTAAGACTAGTAACTAAAAATAGGAACAGATGAACTTGAATTTTTACATCATAATACAACAAAACAGTTAAAAGCCTAATTTCCAAAATACCTAATTGTAAAGATTAGCCTAATTTGCCATAATTTTTATTTGCTCCATCTCATATTAATGTTTTAGAAATCTCAATGTTGTGGGAAACTATCAAAATATGCAAAATTCGAAGTTGTCATAAATGAATCTAGAACTTTGGTCAAGATGTCAAAGTAGGTTAACTCTGTGTTCACTTCCTCCTGAGACCATATCAAAATTACACAACTAACAAAAAAACGTACAATTAAATTATAGTACAACCACCCTTGAGAAACACCAGAAGACTAACAAAATAGAACTCCTATCACTAAGAATAAAAAGGAGTAGCCTCCATGATACTGATAGAAGAAGCGGAGATTTGAAAGGACTGGTCCCAAACTCACATGTGTTGGTTATAAATCGGGAGGGATAGCTCCGATGTAGAGGTCCTCCCTGAGGGTGAGGAGTCCCAGCCCAATACCGGGCATCCAGCCTAGACCAGTGGTCAGCAAACTGCAGCTCGCGAGCCACATGCGGCTCTTTGGCCCCTTGAGTGTGGCTCTTCCTAAGCCTTAGGAGTACCCTAATTAAGTTAATAACAATGTACCTGCCTATATAGTTTAAGTTTAAAAAATTAGGCTCTCAAAAGAAATTTCAATTGTTGCACTGTTGATATTTGGTTCTGTTGACTAATGAGTTTGCTGACCACTGGCCTAGACCATCAGTGGCAGGAATAGGAGTCCCCACAACATCTGGCTATGAGAATTAGCTTGGATTCTGCCTGGGTGAGAGGGAGGTCTGCTAGAGTTCCAGGCTTTCCTCTTAAAGGGCTTATTCACTAAGGAACTCACTGACTTTGAACTACAGCATTGGGGTAGTTGCTCAAAGCACCAGGAACAAACAGGGAAGACTGAATTGTCTGGCTTCGGGGTGTAGGTTGGAGGAGCAGTTCTCTCCAGTACTAAAAGTGCTGGCAGGTGCCATTGTCCTTTTGCTGAGCCCTCCCCCTATCCAGCCTGCTAGTGCCATATCTGAGTCTCCATCAAACTTGTTCACCCTGGTAATTCCCTGAGAACCCACCCCACATAACTTGTGCACATGGCAGAACCTTTCAGTGGCTGTTATTCACAAGTGGCTGGCCTCAGCCCTCAATGTAGACTTACCTAAAATCTCTGAAAGGTTCCAAACAACCCCAAACAAGAAGTGGCCAGCCTCAGTGTGCCCTATATCTCTTGCTAAGTAGTCCCCAGCCGAGCACTATTGGCAGCTGGCTTCTGGCATTGGTTTGGAGCCTAGCCTCTCCCAGGCACCTCCAAACTCAGCAGAGGCAGCTACCAAACACTCACTTTGTAGGTCCTACCAAGTGGCTTCAGGGTTGGGCACAGGTAGCAGCTGACTTAGGCCTGTAATGATACCTGCACCCCACCCCCAAGAGGCCCCAGAACCAACACACCAAGAGGCCAGCTTCAGACCACACCAGAGCATCACCCAATTAGTTCCACAAATGACATAGCAGGCATCAGAGCCCTGCTACAGCAAATCCCACTCTGTGGGGTCAGCCCCCAAACAACAGCTTGTCTGCTGTAGTCATGGCCAATCTTCACAACCAGTCAGTCTGAAGGTCAATCCCACCCACTCACTGATGTGCCATAGCAATCAAGACTTAACCACAACAAGAAGGTAAACACAACCCATACAAGGAACATTTCTGGAGCACCTGGCTCAGGTGATCAGGAAGGCTGTGCCACTGCGCCCCATAGGACACCTACCACATAAGGCTACCCTGCCAAGACTGGGAGATGGATCAGATCCACCTAATACATAGAAACAAACAGGGAGGCAGCCAAAATGAGGAGGCAAAGAAACATGTCTCAAATGAAAGAACAGATCAAATCTCCAGACAAAGAACTAAACAAAATGGAGGCAAGCAATCTACTAGATGCAGAGTTCAAAACACTGGTTATAAGGATGCTCAATGAACTTAGGGGAAGAGTAGATGAACTCAGTGAGAACTTACACAAAAAGATAGAAGTCATAAAAAAATAACTTGTCAGAAATGAATACAAAAACAAAAATGAAGAATACATTAGATCAATGGTTCTCAACCTTCCTAATGCCGAGACCCTTTAATACAGTTCCTCATGTTGTGGTGACCCCCAACCATAAAATTATTTTGTTGCTACTTCATAACTGTAATTTTGCTACTGTTATGAATCGTAATGTAAATATCTGATATGCAGGATGTATTTTCATTGTTACAAATTGGACATAATTAAAGCATAGTGATTAATCACAAAAACAATATGTAATTATATATGTGTTTTCCAATGGTCTTAGGCGACCCCTGTGAAAGGGTCATTCGACCCCCAAAGGGGTCGCGACCCACAGGTTGAGAACCGCTGCATTAGATGGAATCAATAGCAGATTACATGAAGCAGAGGATATCACTGGTTTGGAAGATAAGGTAGCAGAAAACACCCAATCAGAACAGCAAAAAGAACAAAGAATAAGAGAAAATGAGAATAGTTTAAGGGACCTCTGGGACAACATAAAGCATAACAACATTTGCATCCAGAGGTACAAGAAGAGAAACATCGAAGGATTGAAAACCTATTTGAAGAAATAATGACTGAAAACTTCCCTATCCTGGCAAAGGAAATAGACATACAAGTCTAGGAAGTGAAGAGTCCCAAACAAAATGACCCCAAAGAGGCCCCCCGCACACACAAAAATGTTGCTAAAGTCAGCAATTGTCTTAAAGGCAGAAAATACAGCCTGTTTTTTAAAATACGTATGTGTGCTTTTAAAATTGATTTTTAGAGAGAGAAGGGAGAGGGAGAAGAAAAAGAGATAGAGACATCAATGAAAGAGAAACAGATTGGCTTCCTCCTGCACACCTGCCTACTGAGGATTGAGCCCGCAACCCGGGCATGTGCCCTGACTGGGAATTGAACCAATGACCTCTTGGTGCATGGATCGATGCTCAACCACTGAGCCACACTGACCAGGCTGCATGCTTAATTAGAAATTATAATTATAAATGATTGCACAGATAAATCAAAACATTCCCACTTACAAAGCAATGGTTCTGGCCTGGCCGGTGTGGCTCAGTGGTTGAACATAAACCAATGAAACAGGAGGTCATGGTTTGATTCCCAGCCAGGGCACATGCCCGGGTTGCAGGCTCAATCCCCAATAGAGAGCATGAAGGAGGCAGTTGACTGATGATTCTCTCTCATCACTGATGTTTCTATCTCTCCCTTCCTCTCTCTGAAATAAATTTTAAAAAATTTAAAAAACAAAACAAAAACTAAACAATTGTTCTGTAATTTTAAAATAATAATGAACTTTCTTTACATAACTATTTTTAACTATTGAAATTAATGTCAGGTAACTTTTCCTTGTATATTTTAATCAACTGCTGTATCCCTCAATTCACATTCATGTTTGAGTACATTTACTGGCAGATTAAAGCCAATTTATAAAGATAGGGTTAGCCTGGCTGGTATGGCTCAATGGTTGAGCATTGATCCAAGCACTGAGAGGTCATAGGTTCAATTCCTGGACAGGGCACATGCCTCCATTGCGGACTCAATCCCTAGTAGGGGATGTGCATGAGGCAGCTAATATATGTGTCTCTCATTAATGTTTCTATCTCTCTCTCTCTCCTTCTCATATTTTTTTAAAAGGTAGGGTTAATTTTAAAAATAATTTTGAATTATTTTCTGGATCAAATTACTTTTTTTCTACTAAATTCAACAGAAAAATGTAAAGTCCATATTAAAATTAGACAAGGTGATTTTACATCACATATTTCCCTCTAGCAAGTTCCCAAGTATTGTAAACATAGGCATCTGTGCTCCAGAACTATCCTCAGTGTCTTGCATTCTTCTCCCTACCAAGCATTCCTCAACCTCAAGTCAAGTGAACAGATTGATGGATTAAAGTAACTCACAGTAAAGAGGGAATGATTCAGCAAAGTATGGAATTTTAAAAGCACAATGTAGTAAAGAGGAAGGGAAGGAAACAGACAATTTGCTGTGCAACTACTAAATATGGTTTATACATGTTTCTTTCCTATTATTCAAGAAAGACATTAAGCCAGGCTTCACTTTCAGCATTTTATAGATGGAGAAACAAAACGATTTCCCCAGTCACAGAATTAGTCAGTGGCACAGTGCTAAAATTCTATGGCGGACTAGTGTGACTCTAAAGTCAATGCTCTGTGACTCACACCTCTCTGTCTCTAACTGAAAAAAAAATCAGAACAGCCTGGACTCTCAGTCTGTCCCAAGTCAGAGCAGGGTGAACAACTTGCTATCCCACCATTGCTTCCCCTTTTCTAGAATTCTTTAATCAGCTTTTTAACACAGTCATTACCTATACTAATAATAGAGAAATATGCAAATTGTCCAGGACACCGTCACAGTAACGACCAAACAGCAGGCTGATTGGGGCAACAAGGCCGGCAGGGGGGTGAGGGACGACCAAATGACTGAACAGCAGGCTGCGTGGGGTGACCAGGCCGGCGGGGGGGCAGTTGGGGGTGACCAGGCTGGCAGGGGAGCCTGGGGGCAATCAGGCCAGCAGGAGAGGGCAGCTGGGGGCAATCAGGCCAGCAGGAGAGGGCAGCTGGGGGCAATCAGGCCAGCAGGAGAGGGCAGCTGGGGGCAATCAGGCCAGCAGGAGAGGGCAGCTGGGGGCAATCAGGCCAGCAGGAGAGGGCAGTTGGGGGCGATTAGGCTGGCAGAGGAGCAGTTAGGCATCAAGCAGGCTGGCAGGGGAGTGGTTAGGGGGTGATCAGGCTGGCAGGCAGATGCAGTTAGGGGCAATCAGGCAGGCAGGCAGGCAGGCAAGTGGTTAGGAGCCAGAAGTCCCAGATTGTGAGAGGAATGTCTGACTGCCAGTTCGGGATCAGGCCTAAACCAGCAGTTGAACATCCCCCAAGGGGTCCCAGATTGGAGAGGGTGCAGGCCAGGCTTAGGGACACCCCCCCTCCCCGCTGCACAAATTTCATGCACCAGGCCTCTAGTATGCACATAAATCCCTTTCCTACTTTTTTAGCTTCTCTCTGCTGCCTTCTAATTTTTAATGATAGCTAATACCATTAAAAATTAAACTATGGTATAGCATTCTGATGTAGTTGCATGGAATTATCTCAAAGACTGATTAAAAAAAAGATTCAATTTAAATATTCTTGAGGAATCTTAAGTAAAACTCTAATACACATCCTACTTTATTCAATAATATATCATAGCTGTAAAAATCACTTTAAATTAGTAATTCAAATATTCTTCCAAAGTCACTATAACCTTTTGAACTTCTTTTGTTAATTGCTGACCATCTTTTCTAATCTTCCTGTACAAATTAGTAATTTAACACTTGGAAGGAACTAACTCAAATTGCGGAGATTGTACTTAAAATCCATAAAATATACATCAAAAACATTCCATTTGTGAGCCCATATGCTATAAAGTTCAGTTAGTTTTTGTCAGACCATGCTAAATATCTGGTTCCCCAACTATCACTTTATGGGCTTGTGAGAGAACAAAAGAAACCAGAAACTTTATGTAAATACAGATAGCTTTCTATAATAAAATATGTAAGACAGGGCTTAGCATCTCTAAGAACTGCAAATTTCTAAATTCAAATTACCACAAGTAATCTACCACTGTATGGTATTATAGGATCTTCTTTTCTTTGACAGTGAGTTAATTCTCTAAGGTATGAAAAAAGATTATTATATAGAGATAAAAAAGGTATATGAACATACATTATTAGGCATATATCAGAATGAAAAATAATGTTTCTCTCAAAATGTTCATTTGTTCAGAATACAGTCAGCTCTACTTATTCTAAATCAGGAGACCTTTATTCCCCAGGTGTACGGCAGGGACCATTTTAATTTAAGGTAAATAAAAGTTTAGGTATGTTAAATTCAGAAGATCTTTCCCTAGCCCTGGCTGGGTAGCAAAGATTGCAGGTGTGATCCCTCGGTCAGGGCACATACAAGAATCAACCAATGAATGCATAAATAAATGGAACAACAAATCAATGTTTCTCTCTCTCTCTTAAATCAATCAATGAATAAAAAATAATCTTCCCCTCTCTAGGAAATGGTAAATGGAGAATAAGGAGAAAGATATAAATACATTCATAATGTTCAGATACCTATCAGCAATAATATACATAGCAATAAAGTAAAACTACAGTGAAACAAACAAAACCAGATAGACTGCAAAGTTTCAATACCTTTTTCTAAGATCGACGGTCTTCTCTTGGCCAACATAATTGTCAGATCCTTCATCAAACTGAATCTGATGAACTGGTCTTGTACTAGCTCTAGCTGTGGCAGATTTGGCAACTTTCATATCTGATATTATGTTACTGAAACTGAAATAAGAAAAAATCAAGTGTATTATAAATTTTATCTACTGAATAATAGAAAACATGACTCATATCATTTAATTTTTATTTCATTCCTATGCAGTAATACAACATAATTTACATTTAAATAAAAGATTATATGTTACATATTAACATTCACAATCCACAGACCACTAAGATTTGTTTCCTTCTGTGTTCTAAAGATGTCAAAGTGGGGGGAAATGAGGACATCTGTAATAGTATAGACAATAAAAAAAAGTAAAAAGAGAAAAAAAGAAGATGCTCTTCAGATGTGTTCATTTAAAATATAAATTAAAAGTGTCACTTATTGCCTGCTGCCTTGGCTCAGTGGTTGAGCACTGACCTATGAACCATGAGGTCACGGCCAGGGCACATGCCTGGGTTGCAGACTTGATCCCTAGTGCGTGGCGTGCAGGAAGCAGCTGATCAATGATTCTCATCATGTTTCTATCTCTCCTTCTCTCTCCCTTCTTCTCTGAAATCAATAAAAATAAATTTTAAAAATAAAAAAATAAAAGTGTCACCTATGTAAAATTATCAAGCATCTAGAGCAGTTGATATAAAATCAGTATCTGTATACTTATCACATAGATTAAAACTAAATTAAAGTTGAAATTTAGCCATATTTATTGCCTTGCATTTGTTCAAATACAAATAAATGAGTGATCTGACAGTCAAGTCATCTGTATTTTTTTTTAACTTCCTGAGAGAAGTCTTACAATATGCTCATTGAGAACTACTGACTTAGATTGCTCTGCAAAACAAAGCAGTGCCACCCCTGACTACATTTCAGCAGTAAGTGGTATAACTTGGTATAAAGTAATGAGAGATGAGAGAAGTGGAAGAATGTCAGCTAAAACTTAATAAGAGGGAAAAAGAAAACAGGCTTGAAGATTATCATATTGTGCATAACACCAGAAAATTATTTAATGAGAAAAAATTAATCTTCTCAGAGAAACTGTCTTATTCTTTATTTATTTTTAGTAACATCACTAAATTTATCATTTTTTCTAAGGAACAAGAAATTGTGTAACTTCTGAAAATAAAAATTAATCACTTAATTGTAATTTTACTTAATACATCAGTTGTTTAAATGAATATTTATGTATATAACTCAATTACATGAAAACAGCCTATTTTGAGATACCAGTATTACTATTTGACATACTATTTGATTCACTAACCTAATTTTAGGTCTTTCTCCATTTTTCTGTGCCCTTGAGTCTTCCTCATGCTGCTGAAGCTGCCTGAGCAGCTCTGACTTGGTTGTCTGCTTGTCAAAAGGGAGAGAATCTGCAACAGCAGATGCAGCAGCCACCAACTCAGGACTCAGTGACTCACTTCTGGAAAAGAAAATGAAAAACAAATGAAAAAGAAAAAAGAGGCATTACTAGTTTAGTGGAAAGTAAAATGATTTTTTCAGAGAAAATGTTTTTTTGTGTTGTTGTTCAAAAAAGAATCATTCAGTCCTGGCCGGTGTGGCTCATATGTAGAAAGGTTGCTGGTTCAATTCCCAGTCAGGGCACATGCCCAGGTTGAGGGTTTGGTCCCTGGTCATGTATGGGAGGCAACCGATCAACGTTTCTCTCTCATATCAATGTCTCGCTCTCTCTCTCCCCGCTCCCTTCTTCTCTTTAAAATCAATAAAGACATATTTTAAAAAAGTATCATTCAATTTCTGACAAAATCAAGAATTCTTAACTATTAGGTATCAGTTTTATATAAACTTAAATGTGAAATGGATATTTGCTGAAGCATAATACTAACTCAGAAAAATGTATTAAGGTGGAGGGATAAAGATCAGTCTTAAAACTTATAAATTATTGGGTTTTTAATTAGGTGCCATTTTAATTCAAAAACAGTATATATTACAAGCAAATATAAAAGTGACTAAACCTGTTCATAGAGAATATTTATTCATAGTAACCTAAAACTGGACACAACCCAAATGTTTACCATCAGAAGAAAAACAAATTGTGATATATCCATTTAGTTAGTGGAATAGTACTTAGCTCAGGCAACAAAATGATTGAAACTGCTTAAAAATAGTTAGTACAAAAATAGTATATACTGTATGACTCCATTTATATCAAGTTCTAGAAGAGGAAACATTAATCTAAAATGAAAAAAATCAGGATAATGGTTGCCTTAGGACAGAAGTCTACTGCTTGGGAAGATGAAAATGGAAAATGTTCTGCATGTTGATAAATGTGTGGATTACATGGACAGATTCATTTGTCAAAATCCTACAACTAAGATTTATACACTTCAGTGTAGGTAAAAAAATCATCGTCATCATCATGAGAAATGCTCACCTGTCTGGATTCAAATAACGGACTCAGAGACAGAAGTATGGCGAAAACCAGACTTTTAATACATTCTTGAGAGCAGGTGACCAGTTGTACAGGCACACATGGATTAGCGATCACAGCCCATTTATCCCCTTAGGGTGTGAGAGTCCCTCCTCTGGTTCCTCATTGGCTGAGTACTATGAGGTTAATAGTTTCCTCATATGTCACCTAGGTCTTATTGTCTCCTACTGGGTTAGTTAAAAAAATGGGCGGAGGCATTTTCTAGTTGTCTCCATCTCCCCTTATCTAGCTGAGGCGGGCATCTGGGGAGGGGGGAGTTTCTCACCAAGATACCTGCTCAGGTACATAGTTCTTTGTTCTTATATCCTTTTCCCTCCTCCCTACATCCTGTTTGCCCTGGGGAAATTCAGTAACCATTTCAATTAAAAGTTGACTATGCTGGAGATGGATCACAGAGGCCCACTTCCTACAGTCATCAAGTAGAAGATGGAAAGTAGATGAAGGTACAGATGATACAAGAATGGAAAAATGTTGATTATTGAAGTTGGGTGACAGCCAGGTACAAAAGGGTTCATTATTTAATTTTGTTTATGTATTTATTTTTATTGATTTTAGAGAAAGAGGATCATTGACTTGCTGTTCCACTTATTTATGCATTCACTGGTTGACAATAGCACATGCCCTGACGGTATCGAATCCGTAACGTTGGTGTATTGGGACAATACTAACCAACTGAGCTACTGGCAAGGGCCTACTTTGTTTTAAATTTTCTATATCAAAAGGCTAAAGAAGTGATACTCTTCAGTAAATTAGGATAAGTTAATAGAAAAATATGCCAGATAGCCCTGGTCAGATAGCTCAGTTGGTTGGAGCACCGTTTCAATATACCAAGGTTTAGGGTTCGATCCCCAATCAGGGCATATACAAAAATCAACCAACGAATGCATAAATAATTTGGAACAAGTCAATGTTTCTTTCTCGCTCTCTCTCAAATCAGTTAAAAAATATTTTAAAATTTTTTGAAAAAGAAAAATATGCCAGGCATAAAAATAAATTATTTGCATTTTTTTCCATTCTTTATTTTACTTTTAATTGAATTTATTGGGGTTACATTGGTCAATAAAAGTACATAGGTTTCAAGTGTACAATTCTACAATACATCATCTGCACATTGCATTATGCACTTATCATCCAAAGTCTAGTCTCCTTCCATCACCATTTATCTCCCCATTTACCATATTTCACCTGCTCCCAACCCTCATTTCTCTGGTAATTACCGTACTGTTGTCTGTGTCCTTGAGGTTTTTTTTAATTAAATCTTTATTGTTCAGATTATTACAGTTGTTCCTTTTTCCCCCCATAGCTCCCCTCCACTAGGTTCC
>NW_005369062.1:2073181-2100851 GCF_000412655.1 Myotis brandtii | reverse complement strand
CTGAGTGTGTCCCTTATGGATCTGAGGAGTTGTAATCTGGATGGTCCCACTCTGACCACTGGGTACACTGGCACTTGGATATCTAAGGAGGTGCTAATTTAGCCTCTGCCTGGGGCTACCCAGCAGGAACTATGGAGAGATCTGCAGATTCCTCTTCTTTGTTTGGGGTTTGGAGGTGCCCAGATGAGGCCCAGCTGTGAAGCAATGCAAGGTGCTGTGGGGCCTTGGGCCTTCTTTTGGAAGTTCTGGGTCTCTCTGACCCAGCTGCAGTTTGTTAGGTAATTTTAGATTGCAAAGGGCCAGGCCATTCATATGCAAAAGCCTCTGGGCACAGCTTGGGTGGAGTGGGGTCTCAGGGAATCAACAGGGCGGAACAAAAACTATGGCTGATCCTCAGCCCTGCCCTAAGAGGCCCTGGGTCTCAGTGTCCCGCGGTAATCGCTGCAAGCACCTCTGAGAGAAAGCCGCCCTCAAGTTCGGACCGATGCCAGACAGTCCAGTTTCTCCCCGTATGAGACTGGGTCCCCAGAGACTCGCCTGGAACTGGAGTTCAGAGCAGTCGGGAGCTTGAGACTCCCTCCCGATTGAAAAAGACAACCGCGTCCTCAGTTGCCAGCCCTTTCCGCGTGCGCCTCCGTACCTCTGCATTTTACTTCTGCACCTCCTCTGAGTTTCAGTTTGCTTTTCTCTTTCCTTCTAGTTGTAGAATTTCCACTCAGCCAGCCTTCCTGTGATTCTGGATGATGTCTGTTTTGTCTTTTAGTTGTATTTTTGAAGTGGTGTGTGAGGCAGCAATTTCAGGTGTTTACCTATGCCGCCATCTTGGTTTCTCCTATTTACATTTTTTAAGTCACCAAGAATCTCAAGGAGTGAGACCCAAATTAATGTTTTGCTATACCTGGCTCTCTATAGCATTATCTGGTGTCTAATATGAAAATCGAAGTTCCCAAATCCCTAAAAAGTTGCTGGATAAAGATTTTAACCCTTTTCGGTCCAACGTGGAGCCTGACTGGACAGACCAGGCGCTAGGAGCAGGTCCAACGTCGAGCTGAGGTCTAGTGAGACAGATAACTTCAACATTCAATCCCATCAATTAATTTGGACCAGACTGTTTGAATTCCAAAAATAAAACTGGCCCGCAAAGGGTTAAGGACTTCACTGAGATATGGGGGATCTAAAATCTGATTAGTACTAATTTTAACTGTTACCTGTGAATAAGGCTTAAACCTTATCTCAAATCACTGTGTTTCTTTCATAAACCACTTGTTAAGCATATTTTCAAATTTTAATTCAGTCAAACCTCAGCTCTGGAATGTCTCCCATCGCAAACAATTCAGTTCTTGACCAAGTTGTTCACTTCAGTTCAAAACCTGATAACCCTTTCATTCTGATACATGACAAAAAGGGTCTCTCAGGGCACAAACAAAGAAGAGAATGAGTCAGTTTACTCCTAAACCTTGTGTTAAGACCACAGGAAATTGTGCTATGAATATTTTCATGTTTTTTCTTTTGTTGCTGGTGAAACGTACAATTAGCACAATTTTAAAACATAAAAAGGCTATCAAGTGTGCTGATGTTGATAAGGGTATGAAAGTGCTCACAAAACAACAATCATAGGCAGAGGCAGAAAAACCACTGATTTGGAGAAAGGGGAAAAGCAGTTAGCCAGTGACAGCATTTTGGAGGCAATATGTGAAAAAGCAAAGATGTTACACCCCTGGAATGAAAGGTATTTGTTTAAGGCTAGTTGGGGGTGGTTCGATAAATTTAAGATAAGAAGTGTTTGTTTATAGATTAAACAGTACATTAGACATGTATTGTATATAAGTAAGGTTAAAACGGAATCATTTGGGGGTCTGGAATGGATTAATTCAATTTACATTATTTCTAATGGGGAAAAAATGATTCGGTTTTCAAACAAACCACTTCTCCAACAGTCTTCCGGAACAAATTAAGTTCAAGAACCAAGGTTCCACAGTATATATAGGGTGTCCCCCAAAAATGTATACACACACTTTGAATAATTATAAATGCAGTGTTTATTAATATACATTTCATTTTCAAAAGTGAGCTATCAGCTGTTAAAATGTGTATACATTTTTTTGGTTCACCCTATTTGATCAGAATATGCAAAGACTATAGATGAGCATTCATTTTCTAGAACCATACATTTCATGACAATGGTGCTCTTTATATAGTCATAACTTCTGGGTTTATAATTTGAAATATTCTAATTAACAAAAATTGTGGGGGAACCTCTATCATCAAAACTGAGGGATCTTTCTACAAAGATATTTAACAAGGTGATGAGAACTTTTAAAAAAATGTTTTTATTGAATTTTTAGATAGAGATGAAGGGAAAGGAATAAATAGAAACATCGATGAGAGACAAACATAGATAGGCTGCCTTCTGCATACCCACTACTGAGAATTGAGCCCAAAACTTGGGCATGTGCCCCGACAGGGAATCAAACCTTCGACCTCTTGGTGCATGGAGCTATGCTCAACCAAGTCACACCAGCTGGGCAGTGATGAGAACTTTTAAAAATATTTTTTAACAATCTACTCTATTCTGTAATTCAGACTATTTCATGAATACATACTTTTTCACTTTATACCCTTCTGTGCTTCTGAACTTCTTTAAAATGAACTGTGTGACAATTTCAGAAAAGGAACCCTGAGGAAGTGAACAATACTATTTAGTGGACACATAAATTGTCATAACTTTTTTCAGGCAATTTGGTGACATGTATCATAAATCTAAAAAATATATAAATTTTTTGACCTGGCAATTCCACTTCTGGGAATATTTGTCTACAGAAAACATATATGGAATTTGAAAAATTACTGTACACTCCAAACTTAAGACCTAAGAAATTCTATCCGCTGTGCCTGAAAGGCAAACCATCTCCGAGCTATATAATTGGGAGATGTTTCTCATTCTAAGTCCCTCCAGACAGAACAATGCTAAAATTCAGAAATGGCTTCTGAACAGAAATCAAATCCAGGGCAGTGTCAAGAAGTAAAGACGGCCATGGCTATAAACCCTTTGTTAAGATCTTAGAAAGATTTAAATTAGTACCTCAAAGAGCCTTTCAAACAAGCAACTGGACTTGTAAGAAACTTAAGAGTGTGGTCCACCGCCTCTCAAGAACTCATGTAGAACAGGACCTTAGTTCCCAAACTGTGCCCTAAGGCTTCCTGGAGCACAACAGGGAATACTGTGTCCGTCACTGACCTCGTGAATACTAACTCAAGATAATACACGCTTTTAACATTACACTACGGCATTCCTTTAGATGATATATACATGTGAAGGTGATTTTCTGGCAATTGCTGTGATAAAAGGCAAGTACTCTTAAAAAATCAATGCAGCACAGGAAATAAGAGTGGTGGTATCCAATTTTTTTATTTTTTATTTATTTTAGAGAGAGAGGAAGGGGGAGACAGAGAAAAATCAATTTGTTATTCCATTTATTTATGCCAGCGGTTCTCAACCTGTGGGTCGTGACCCCTTTGGGGGTCGAATGACCCTTTCACAGGGGTCGCCTAAGACCATCGGAAAACACATATATATATATATAATTACATATTGTTTTTGTGATTAATCACTATGTTCTAATTATGTTCAATTTGTAACAATGAAAATACATCCTGCATATCAGATATTTACATTACGATTCATAACAGTAGCAAAATTTCAGTTATGAAGTAGCAACGAAAATAATTTTATGGTTGGGGGTCACCACAACATGAGGAACTGTATTAAAGGGTCTCGGCATTAGGAAGATTGAGAACCACTGATTTATGCATTCATTGCTTGACTTTTGTATGTGCCCTGGCTTCTTTGAAGACAGGACCACTGATAGCAATTCCAAGATATATCATTTATATCTACACCACACACTATTCTCCACTATTCCCAATTTTGATTTCTTTAAGTAGAAACATGGAGCAAGAAGTTAAAAATGCTTACAAAGCAATCTGAGTGTAGAATTTTCCTAAATGTTTATGCTTCTCTCATTCATATCTAATTGGAAAGCAATTTCAAAAATTACCTTTACTGAATCTTTGCATAGCGTTCAACTCATTTTAACCATTTCTATAATAGTTAATTAAATTACATAACTATAAAAAAAAAAAGCACAATGGGTCATAAACAGGTCAGGAACTAATAAACAACTCACTCTAGATAAGTATTTATATATATATTTGTGTGTGCATTACCTATTTTATATACATATATATGTGTATATGTATGTGTGTGTGTGTATATATTTTGTTTCTAAAAGGAGGAGGATGAGGGACCTGTTAGGTCTGATCAAATCATTAAATCGATACCCCCTCCCCTGGGAACTGACCTTTAGAGCACTTCACAACAGACATTCCCTTTTGCTTAGACCACATTCCACTGGCTAAGACCACATTCCACTTGCTAAGAACATTATCTTTCCCCTCCAGAGCTTCCCAGGGAATTCCCCGCTCAGAAAAAGCCCACCTGGAGTCCTTTAAAATCTCTGACTCCCCACTTCTGGGTGCTAGCACCATTTGGGGGCTCAGCCCATCTGTTCTCCAGATGACCTAATAAATTTATAATGCCTTACCACTTTTGGCCTCGTGTATTCCTTCAGAACCTATTATGGTCACTCACTGAATTAGCTTACTCTCTACCACACAATTACGCTTTACAGAGATATTTTTGATACAATGTGATATAATGTAGAAAATAAGAGATTCCATAAAAGTTCTGAAAATAATAAAAAATTAAATCATTCTGGGAAATAGGAATCTACCTTACCTGTTTATTCTGCTAAGAGAAATCAGTGATGGGGATCTTAAAGTCACATACCTTATTATGTAAATCAATGATGTCATTCATGTAAGACATTATCACTACAATAAAATACTGCCATTTAAAGTACATCGCAAATGCTAAAATATCACTGCACTTATAATTAGTGAAATATAATACTCTTGACAAGCATAAGTAATTGCAATATTTTGAAGACACCAAATAAGCTCAGAGCACTGAAAATTACTAGTCAAAAGAAGTCATATAAAAGTTATTAAAAAACATACTAAAATTCCATGCTAGGTGGAATTTTTAAAATGGAAATTTCATATAAACAAGCCCTTCAGAGACAAGAAGCTACAGTGGGGCCTTGACTTACGAGTTTAATTCGTTCCGAGACCGAGCTCGTTAAGGAGCTCGTTAACTCAAATTACTCTATCAACTCAATGCAAAAAATTGGCCGAGAGACAGCTGGTATCTCAAAAAACTCGTTAGTCGGGACACTCGTAAGTCAAGGCTCCACTGTATTGCAGTTAATACAGAGACATATGTAAGAAAGTGTGGGAAATTCTCAATTAGATTACCTCCCCTTTCCTCTGACTGTATACAGATATTCCCTTCTTATTTAAATATAGAATAATAACAGCATTTCTCAAGTAATTATTAGAGTCTCTATTTACAAACTGATATTTGGCCTCCATTAATTCGCTGATCCCATCTACTCTAATTTAATATTTTTAAAGTTTTTAAATGTAAAAATTCTGCCTGGATGTGAAGAGCTATAATTCAAGTCTGGATCAGAATTATCGTTGACCACCTTCCACTAATCCGTCCACTCCCCCTCACCTGCACTGTCAAAAGTCTCTAAGAGTTTTCACAAGTTTGCTTCAAGTTTGTCTGGACTTTGGAAAATTCATCAGAAGAACAAGGGACAAAATCCACATAGATAAAACAAATTACTGAAGTGATTAAATGATGTAAAGTTTGTAAATTGTATATAATCTATAATAACAACAGTATAATATGCTAATTAGACCAGATATCCTCCGGGACGTCCTTCTGGACAACCTTCCGGATGAAGCCAGGGCTGCAAGAAAAGCCCAGATCCCGGGTGCCTGCCAGCGGCTGGAGGGAAGCTGGTGCCAGCAGCCGGGGGAAGAAAGGCCTATTCTTGCACAAATTTCGTGTTTTGGGCCTCTAGTTATATATAATAATGATTGTTTTGTTTTAAAAAGCTTCACTTTTCAAAAGGCTTCAGCATAGATGTCACACACCCAGCTTCTAAATGCACTTAGGATGATCTGTGTGCAGATATTTAGTTTGCAGTTTTTCTAAAACAGTTTGCATGTCTCTATTTCATAGATAAAAGAGACTTTTACATAAATGCAAATCTATGAATCCATTTTGTTCCTTGAAACACTGGTAATAGTAAATCAGTAAGCATTATCTATTCCTTTTAGATGCTGTGCTAAATCCTGGAAGAAAAATAATGAGCCATACAGGTCCTACTCTAAAGAGGTATCTGCCCAACAGGGAAGATAAATCAAACAAGTGGAAAATTAAGTAAAAAAATTCTTTTTTTAAAAATGTTAATGAAAATAGGAAAAAAAGTAGAGAGATGAAAGTTTTAACAGACTAACTAGTATTCAGATGATTCTCAATATATAGAGACTCAGAAAGGAGAAATGGGATCAGGGACAGGAGGGTTGGGAAAGCTTCACAGAGCCAAGAGTCATTGCTGAGTGGAGAAGGCAGACACAGGTTGACAGGCAAAAAGAGAATGTATTTATCAGTCCCAAACAAAAGTATAGAGGAAGAGGTATTTAGGGGAGAGGAAGCACTCTAATTTGAAGATGGACTAAAGATTTCTAAAAATGTTCTTTTCTAGAAGAAAAAATGTACTGGAGTTTCAGAAATTACTTTCAAAGAACATTCAAACTATAAATCATTTACCTCTTCTTTGGGGCATCTTTTGTAGCTTTTTGAAGTCTGCCAGTTGTAGCTTCCAAACTTTTAAGTGGTCTTCTGTTGGGTGGCTTTGTGGTTTGTACATTTACTGTGCTTATTTCAACTTTCATGTCCTTAAGGATATTTAGCAAGTCTTTTTTCGAATTCTCCTTTACATTGTCTTGGCTCTCTGTCTGCTTGGAAATCTCATGGGTTGGAATGGACTGCCCATCTTTTTTGCTACAGATCGCATTGTTAGTGCCAAAATATCTTTGGATATAATTTCTTGTCCTGGAAAGATTAAAGAAAAAAAGAAAAAAAATACAATGCAAAAATAATCAAGCAAAGACTGAAAAAACTGTTTCTATGTGTTTTTAAATTTTTCAATTCAAGCCCTTCCCTTTTCCTTTTTATTTTTTTAATTGAGGTATAATTGACATATAACATTGTATTAGTTTCAGGTGTACAACATAATGATTCAATATTTGTATATATATTGCAAAATGACGACCATAATTGATCTAGTGTTTTTTATTATTGTTGTTAACAACCATAATGACAGCAAATTTAACTTTTATTAAACATATACTATGTGCCTAGTCTTAGACAACATATTTTTGGTAAATTTTTTCATACCCACATCAACTCCATAAGGTAGATTTTATCCCCATTTTGCAAATAAGCAAACTGGAAATCAGAGAAGCGAAGTAACTTACCCAAGGTCATGAAGCTCAGAGCTCACTAAGGTCTAAGACATACTGGTGGGCCACAAATGGGTTACAGATGTGCTGAGATATTGATCACCTAGGCCTGGGACTGCTGGTGCCTCCTTTCATTCACCTCAGACTTTGATAAAAATATCACTTTCTATGTGCTCCAAGATTTAAAAAAAGGTTGTGAAACACTGGCATGATTAATAAATTTCAATTTATTATTTTTAAACTCAAATCTGACTGACTGCCAAGGCCTTCCTCTTACTTAATATGATATAATAATACCTCTTTAAAAAGTCATAATTAAACAACATTAAAATAAATAAATTTCTATCTAAAAAATGTTACTTTCTATTAAAAAAATTCTGGGTGTTATCTAAGCTGGTTAACTTCCTCATTAAGCTATGTGCCATTTAACCAATCACTATTTGTAAGTGAAGCTAAAATGGAACAGAAAAAAAGAATATTTTGATATTAAAGAACTTTAAAAACTAATGACTGTTTTAGTTTCAGTAATAGAGTATAGTGTATAAAAAGTCACTCATTAAATTGGCAAATATCTACTTTAAACTGAGCACTATACAGTAGTAGGCACTGATGATATATTAGTAACTAAGAATTTATTGTTCCTATCTTGAAGCAAACAGGATAGAGCACTGTTTCTCAAATTTTAAAATGTATAGGAATTACCCTAGATTTGTTAAAACACAGATTCTTTGGTCCCAGCAAAGAATTGTGATTCAGTAGCTTTGGGGAAGGATTTGAAGTTTGCTTTCTAACAAGTTCCCAAGTGATGCTGATGGTGGCGTCAGAGGGCCACATTTGAGTAGCTGTATTATGTATGTTATTGAAATCCTTAAAATCCAAACCATTTTATTATTCCTGCTTTACAGAAGAAACTGCTGCTCAAAGAGGTTAAGTTAATGATTCTTAACCTTTAGAGGTCATATGAATCACCTAGAGAGCTCATTCAAAACTTCGATTCCTGAGATTCTTAGTTGGTAAATTTGGAATGGGGTTCAAGGATATGCACTTAACCAAGACCCCAGGTGATTCCGATGCAATTGATCTCAAAGACCCTACATCAGACTGTGGGTTAAATACTGTATCAAGTTCTCAAAGCCAGCAAATGGTAGTGCCACGTTAGGGACCCTTAAATGAAAAATAAAATGGCTATTTTTAAAAATGCTGAAACAAACTATTTTATTTATAAAAATAAATGTCAGAGGTTAATACATCAGGTACTTAATTAGAATGAAAAACCTATTGCATAACCGGCATCCTCATATTACTCAACTTAGGAAAATGCTCTATTATTTCTCACATGGAAGTTAAATTAAATTAAAGGTGTCACAGAAAAGTGGCAATCAGGAGAATGAATCTCACATATAACCCGTATTTCAATGTTTCCCTCCAATGTTTCCATGCAATAGCACCATGGAAAGTATATTTACACCAGGAAAATCATGTCTAGGAAGCGACTCCTTAACACGAAAATAATAAACCTCCAGCTCGAACCTCCCACCTGAGTATGTTTCCACAGAGAGCATCTCCTCAGCACTTCAAATGCAACACATCCAGAACCGCACTCAAGAACTCCCCTCGGACTGCCTTCCATTTCTCACATTTCTGTATTGAACGGGCCTCTTGCCACAAATGGGTATTTCTGTATTCCAAAAACCATGACATATTTTAAAAGCTTCCCCAGAGCTGCTCCTCATTCTTCTGTTAACATTGGGGACCCTAATCCTTCAAGGTAACCAGCTGAACTCTTTGCTTTGACTATCCCACCCTTGTCCTGTCACAGCCTATCAGCCCTATGCAATCTTCCTCCTCCACCCCCTGCGTCTCCCCGTCCCACCGCTACCAGCACGCTTTAGCGCTGTGCTTACCACGGTGGCCCAAAATCGTACTGCACGGAATAGGTGCAGTATAATTAAGTTTCCATAAGCATGAGCGTCCCCAGAGAATAAATACCAACACCAAGTATGCCACAACTCCTCTTCTTGTCCGGCTAATTCCCACCTGAGTCCGCCTTCAGATTATTTCAGGTTTCTTTCCCAGAAAGGGTACTTTGAACGTCTCCTGCAATGGTTAGGTGTCCCTATTCGCCCACTCAGCAACTGTCTCCTACATTAACAGAGCAGCCTGTGCTGCCTGTGCTAGCTCAGCTATTACTGCACTTGAATGTCCTCCTGGGTGTAGCTGGAAGCTCCGTGATGGCAGGACGGCCTTATTCGGGCTTAGCATTAGTGCTGGCGCACTGTAAGCACGTTCAATAACACAGTGAAGAATCAACAGGGCCAGGAAAGAGACCATCACAGTCTTGGGAGGCAAAAAATAAAGGTTCGCTTCCGGAGGCTGGATAAAATGAGGGGGGAGGTGGCGAGAAGTTAGAGGCGCGGTGTGTCACAGAAAGAGCACAGGACAGCAGACCCGGGACGCACCTGCAGCTGTTTCCCACGGGCACTCTGACCTTGGGCAAGTCGTTTTATCTTCCCGGGATTTCCCTTTCCTCAAATTTCAAGCAAAGGCTTCTAAGATCCCGCGGGTTACAGAGCGCAGGAAGCGGGAGAAGGATAACTGAACGTGCTGGAGAGGGCAGGGGTTTTGCCGGAAGACCTGCGGGGCCAACAGCGCGGAGATGAGGTACCTGACGGGTCCGTGCGGAGCGCCGAGGAGCACAGTCGCAGCCGCCGCCGCCTCTGGGCCTCCAGGACACAAAGGGAGGCGGGAAAGGGGGCGAAGAGGGAGGATCGCTGTGACTCTTGGAAACATTGCCCAGAAACAAACTGAACCGCGAGCGGGAACAGCGTGCCCACCGCCAAACACGTCCCCCGCCTCTCGCTTCCGTTCTTCAGCCTGACGCGTTCCCGTCCCTCAGCGCTCCGGCGGGCCACAGGGTCGGGTAACTGCGTTCCGGGCTCGCCCTTGGCTCCTCCCTCCCGACGATGCTAGTCGCAGAGGCGGAGTCGACGATGGTGTTGACGGAGGTTCCCTAGGACTGAGGCGGGACCCGGACAGGAGAGCCGGTCCCCCGCCTCTCGCTTCCGTTCTTCAGCCTGACGCGTTCCCGTCCCTCAGCGCTCCGGCGGGCCACAGGGTCGGGTAACTGCGTTCCGGGCTCGCCCTTGGCTCCTCCCTCCCGACGATGCTAGTCGCAGAGGCGGAGTCGACGATGGTGTTGACGGAGGTTCCCTAGGACTGAGGCGGGACCCGGACAGGAGAGGACAGGAGAGCCTAGAGTGGAAGGAGCGATCTACTGTGCAAACACTACAGATGGGGCCACTAAGATGAGGCGGAGAACTGACCCTACTGGGCAGTGTTTAGGGGAGAAGATCCACAGTGTTCATTAAAAGCCTCAAAATGATCCATGGCCACCAAGGAGGTTAAAAAATAAAAATAAAAATAGGGCATGCTGCCCCATAAATTAGTATTTCTTTTCAGTCTCTATTCTTGAGGAAGAGTGAAAAGATGAGATACATTTTTATGTTCCAGAACTGGCTTTAGAGATAAAACGATGCAAGAGAAAGACTTGGTTTTATTCCGTCCCTCAGGAAGGCCGTGAACAGTGGCCCAGAAGTGATGAAGGGTTCTCAAATCTGGAATGCATGAGCATAAACTCTGACAGAAATGCCGGCTCATGGGACCCTCTAGGTTAGAATGCCATACTAGCGGTTGAATGTTGACATAATTTCTCTGCAGTTTCAAATAAGAATCAAGATTGGTACTACATTTTTTGTGATGCTGAAAACTCAGCTCACATTGAGAAGATCTTGCTGTGATGGGCATGCACGCTTAGCGTCATATAGTGAAATGGGTATAGATATGTAACCTTTAACTAACGTAAAGAAAATTTTGTAACTTCTTTGTACTCTATGTATCTTGATGTTAATATGTACTTCTTGGAGGCCCAGACACGCTCCTGCCAGGTGTGACACTGATTTCCATTTAGCTTGTAAAGGAAAAGGTTGTGGTTAAATGCTCCAGCCAGGTGTGACACCACACCGGTTTCCAGTGATGGTTAACACCCTTAAATAGGCTCCGAGAGAAAGGCTCCGGGCTGCAGCAGGGGGGGGCTTCCTACGGAGGCACGTGTTACAGACACTGGCCAGCTTTCAATAAATCCTCGCTTGCCGCTAAGACCTGATTGGAGTCGGTGGTCTTATTCTCGCAATGTTGGTCCATAACATTGTTAAGATCCACTAGTCCAGACAGAACCTTTGTGACAATGCTAAACACAGTACACTAACTTATAGCCTAGATTGTATCTTAACTAAGGTACCCTCTATGTCAAAACTGTTTCATTTTCTAGAGTATCACTATCTGAAATTTTCTCATATATGTATGTGCTTAAACACTTATCCTGTGCTGTGTTCCACAAAGGATTGGACTTTATCTTATTCACTGCTGCGACCCTGGTTCCTAGAACTGTGCCTGTCATATAATAGGTGCTCAAAAATATTTGGTAAATAAATTATTTACAAGTACAAAAGAAAAAATAGGTGCAGACAGTTTAAGTAATTTGCCCAAGTTCATACAACTAGTAAATGGCAGTACTAGACTCAAACTCAGAACCATCTAACTCTGATATTCTTGTCCACTGGAATACCTGAGGGTTTCTGCCTTTGGTCGTGCATAAAAGTCACATGGGGATGGTTGCTCACACATTACTCAGACACTGACTCCATATGTCTGAGTCTGAGAGTCCAATAAGCACCCAAGGTGATTCCAATGTAGGTGATCCTCAGACAAAACTTCCTGAAACACTGCAATGACCCTATGACTTATTTAGCTATTCATAGCTTTGCATATTCTTAGAATAACATAAAGGGAAAGTGAAATAATTGGTGCAGGAACAGAATATTACTTTGGATGAATCTCAAAGGCATTATGTTAAGTGAAAGGAGCCAGACACAATAGACTATGTGATTCTACTTATATGACAATGTAAAGAAGACAAAGCTATAGGAACAGAAATCAGATCAGTGGTTACCAGGGGCTGGGGATGAAAGGAGGTGACTGAGTATGAAGGAGTACAAGGAAACTTTGGGGGTTATTGAAATACTCTATATCTTGGAGGGGGTATGATCTTTCGTGATTATCAAAACTCTCAGACCTGTACACCTGAAAAGTGTAAATTTTACTGTATATAAATGATATCTCAACAAACCTGACTTTAACTAAAAATGTAATCATTAGAGTAATCTTGATCAGCCATAAATCAAACCATAAGAGAACAATACATTTAAAAAAATAAATCTGGCCCCGATGTGGCTCAGTGGTTGAGCATCAACCTATGAACCAGGAGGTCACAGTTTGATTTCAGGGCACATCCCTGGTTGCGGGAATGATCCCCAGTAGGGAACATGCAGGAGGCAGCTGATCGATGATTCTCTCTCATCTTTGATGTTACTCTCACTCTCCCTCTCCCTTCCTCTCTGAAATCAATAAAAGTATTTAAAAATAAATAAATAAAAATAATAAGTTTGTTCTTAGAAAAACCATAACTTATGCAATTGTCCAAAGCATTTGCAACAAAAATGTAGCTTGAAAGTAGATTTCCCCCCCTCCTTTTTCCTAGCATTAATTCACTAGATATTTTCTTCCCAGTGCCCTTTGAAATGTACTTTTTAGGACAATGTGTCTTTGTCAAGAAGCAGCAAATCAAATAAAGTAGGTCCTGATATCTATCAGTGACTTTGTCCTAAATGTCTTATAAAATCCTACACTAACTAATTCGATGAGCCTTCCATGAAAATGAAAAAACAAAATACTATATATTTTACTTGCCAATTGCTGCATAACAGACCACTCTTACTGGCTTAAAACAACATATATTTGTCTGGTTCTGTGGTTGAATGGGCTCAGCTGAGTGGTTCCTGCTTGGGGTTTCTCATGAGGTTGCAGCCAGACAGCAACTAATCTGAACTGGATGCCCAAGATGGTTTTTTCACTCACATAGTTGATGGCTCATCTGGAATGCCTGCAAGAAATAGGTCTCTCTCTCTCAAGGAACACTTGTGCACTGCTGGTGGGAATGCAGACTGGTGCAGCCACTATGGAAGACAGTATGGAGTTTCCTCAAAAAGCTGGAAATGGAACTCCCATTTGACCCTGTGATCCCACTTCTAGGAATATATCCCAAGAAACCAGAAACACCAATCAGAAAGGATATATGCACCCATATGTTCATAGCAGCACAATTCACCATAGCTAAGATCTGGAAACAGCCTAAGTGCCCATCAGTGCGGGGGGGGGGAGAACACATATGTAATACCCTTTGTAATACTTATTATAATATTTTTTTAAAAAGAATAAAAAAAATACTGACATGAAAAAAAAAAAGAAATAGGTCTCTCTCTCTCTCTCTCTCCCTCTCACCCTCCCTCCCTCCAAGTGGCCTCTGAAGGGTAGCATAATACGCTACACCAAAATGTGCCACTTTGATACAAGGATAATTTTCAGCTGCAGGCATTCGAAATGAAGCAAATATTGGGTGGGGCAAAAGCAGGTTTACAATAGTTTGTATGGAAAATAATACAATAATTAATAAATAATAATACAAAAATAAACTGTGTTTTGTGTACTCACAACTGTAAACCTACTTTTGCCCCACCCTGTGTAGACAAGAAAAGCTCTTTCTGGACTCCCACTATATGTCTAAAAGTGGGACCTCAATTTGTAAAGTGGTTCCCCCTTCCTTCTCTACCAAGAAAACAAAAGTAAATCACTGGAGACAACTTGAGAGCCTTATCATCCTAAAGATGGCACTAAATATCTTGGAGGGGGTATGATCTTTCATGATTATAAAAACTCTCAGACCTGTTATATACATAACCAACTTTACTAAGTAGCCCTTATCTTAGTTCCTCCATATATTTTCCTTCCCACAATTTTCTGCCATAGCAATTTAAAATCCTTTACCTTTGTCTTGTCACTTCTCTAAAATTTTATGGTTCTTTTAAGATGCTATATAAGCTCGAGTTTTAACTAGCTCTTTGAGTTACTCATCTCTGAGCACTCCGACAACATCCAAGTAGGAGTGTATAATACTTGTGTTAATACACTTTTATTTATTATTATCTTGTTAATCTGTCTTTTGGCAGGCAAATTGACAGAGTCCCAGTCAATGAACTTTGGATGGGTAGAGGGAGAAGAGATTTTCTTTCTCTTACACTTTTCTTCCTGGCTAGCTTGGGCTTTCTAACAGCATGACACCTTAGGGTGTTTGGATTTCTTAAAAGGAAGCTAGTTTGCCTTAGAGCAAGCATCTATAGGTCCAGGCTAAAGCTGCCAAGGTTTTAATGATCCAGCGTGGAAAGTCACACAGCATCACTTCTGCAATGTTCTACTTATGAAAAATTAGCCACAGGGCCAGCCCATGTCCAAAGGAAGGGGATTATATCTCTCTTCAAATACCAGGAGAAATGGTTCATTGGGTACCATCTTGGAGACTTATACATTGTAGTAAACTTTTAAATATCCATTCACTTTATCTGTCTACACTGCTACTGTTTTTTTAATTTCCAACCATTTTAATGACCTTTAAAAATTTTCATGTTTCAATTTGCATAAAATTTTGCAAAAAACTGTCACATACATTACTTAATTTAATCATCATGATAACCATTGACATAAGCAGGGCAAGGATTTTTAGCTTCAATTTACTAATGAGAAAAATGAGCCTCAGCTAAGTTAGGTGAGTAAATCAATTCACATGACCAGTAAGTGTCAGCCCACAAGTCTCCCAACTCCTAACCAAGGTTGTTTCCCTATTTCTCATGTCTGCTAAATGGCATGTTTGTGTTTCATTGGCATCATTCCAGTCTGAATGTTGAAGTTCCACTGATAACATGCAGGTGCTGGTGTCACCAAAATCATGCTTCTGACATTAGTGTGGTAAGTCAAATTAAGAAAGAGCAAAGGGGGAGGGGGACCAAAAAAGAAAGAGCAAAGGACACTTTAGGGACCTACCTACTAGAGAGATTTTAATTAGAATGTATTTTAAATTGAGGTTGTAGGTGTTGATTGCATTATTTAAAAGAAAGAGCTTCTACTATTATACTATTGAAGACTCTCCTGCCCCCAGCAAGATAGATCATCAGTAGTGGTAGAATTTAAAGTTGTCATAAATTAGTTTACACCCCTAAGTAACTTTTGAAACCTATTACTTGTCTCATCTCCCCTTCCATCTATTCCTTATTAGGATAATGAATAAGTAACAAATGAATTAGTTTAAATTTTACTTCCCCTTCTTGTCCTTGCCTTCCTTTTCCTTGGTTAAAATTAAGTCTGAATAGTTGCTGAAATAGCCTAAAGTCAGAGGTGGCAGAGAAAAAGGTTTTAAGGGGGGTGATTGATGCATTGATAATAGTATTGTCCACAACAAGAAAATCTTGTACTGGTAAAATAAATTTACAAGACACTGCATTGTAGCATCCAGTAGCACAGTGATAATTAATCAGATTCTTTAATCAAATTATGCTGTGGCAAGAAAAAGAGTGGGTGTTTTTTCAGGTATTCTATACACTTCTAAATATACAAGGGCAAATTATGACCTGCTACATATAAAGTGGCCTGTGATCTTTTTGTGATATTCCCATGAAAACAGTAAATAATGAATCATGCAGGTAGTAGGAAGTATTGATTATTCTGGTTGGACTTGGAAAATGTTTAACTTCTGACATTAATATATGTGAAGAGAATATATCTCCTTTTACTGTTTTCTTCACAACTGACATGCGCTTAGAGTGGGGGAATTCCGATGGTTGTTTGACCTAACAGTGATAACTGAAATACTCTTAAAAATGTGGAAACTTTTAAACAACATAGTGTAGTCACACACTTAACATAAAACATGGATCATCTGCAGGATTCTGTACTTTCTACCACTGTCCTAAAGAATAAAATGGATACAAGTGCTTATTTATTTACCAATGCAGCACTAGTTTGAGCTCTTGATCAGAGAATATCCAAAACAAAAGAAATGTCACTTTTTTCCCCCTCTGGGCCTTCTGAGAAACTTGACCAAAATAAATTACTCAAGGTTCCTACTGAGCAGTGATACTATATATGTTACTGTCTGGAGAACAAACCAAATAAGAACTTCCTAACACTGCAAGAGCATTGCCTTGGGTATACTTGCTAGGAATCAGGACCCTTTAACAGCAATTCACTGTTTTCTTATACACCTCCATTTAGCCTGCTTTTTGCAAACTACTATGGCAAATGTGTTTTGGGGGCCATGCTTGAGATTTCTCTAGTTGGATAGAAACTCTTCAATAAAAAGTTGGCAGGTTCTGACTTACTCTCTCTGAATGTTCAAAAATGCAAGTTCCTATTGGGGAAAGAACATTAAAAGACTTGAAGATCTATTTTATTGGTAACTTACAATGCAAAGTATTTTGTTTGTAAACTTCTAAACTTTAAAACAAGACAGCCTAGGTTAAATAATATAGTTTTCCAAAGCTGAATGTGCTCACTTGGAACTCAGTTTTTCTGCTTAAAGCAAAAAACAACTTTCTAAAACTCCTAGGCAGGACACTACTGTTTTGGTGATCTGTAATTTAGATGAACTGATCAATCTGTTGGTAACATCCCTTTTTATCCCATTGGTAAGGGTCTAAAAAATTCTAGAACAGATTCATTTTTCTAGTCTTACACTGATAATTTCATTCCAAATGTCTCCTGAGAGGAGTATACCATATACAGGAATCCATCTTCATCCTTCTTACTTTCATACACTTCTGAAATCGGTGTGGACACACTCACCATGCTGTGCCCATTCACCAACAGAAAGAAGGCTTGATTAGCATTGAGCTGTGATCGACTTCTAATTATCTTGATGAGGTCACTCATGTTGACATGATCAGGCACAAGATACTTGATTTTATCCAGGACAGGAAGCTGCTTCCCACTCTTTTTTCTTGTTTTAAATATATTTTTATTGATTTCAGAGAGTAAGGGAAAGGAAGAGAGAGAGAGAAACATCAATGATGAGAGGGAATCATTGATTGGCTGCCTCCTGCACACCCCCCACTGGGGACCGAGCCCGCAACCCAGGCATATGCCCTTGACTGGAATTGAACCCGGGACCCTTGAGTCTGCAGGCCGATGCTCTATCCACTGAACCAAACCAGCTAGGGCTGCTTCCCACTCTTGTATCATTCTATTATCACTGGGAGTTTGGTAGGATGCTGCTCTCAGATAAGTCAGAGATCTTTTACTCTTTGTTGGAAGGTGTGGGGCTGAAGGCCTTCTCCAATGGCATGGCAAGCGAGGCTGTGAGCAGGCGGCGAGGCAGAGGGTCCCACCAGCTTTAGGTGGCATGGGTCAAGTGTTTCTAATAACTTTTAAACAACTCCGCTATTTTATTTTTTAAATATGTTTTTATTGATTTTTAGAGAGAGAGGAAAGGAGAAAGAGGGAGAGATAGAAACATTGATGAGAGAGATGGGCTGAATCAATTGGAAACTCAGACATGTGCCCTGAAGGGGAATCAAACCTTGATCTCCTGGTTCATAGGTCAATGCTCAACCACTGAGCCACATTGGCTGGACAAACTCTGCTATTTTAAAAAAGTGATTCAAAGATCACTTAAGCCCTCTAACTTTCAAGCTTGATTTTAACTTTGTGAAATAGGAGCTAACCCTTTTTGGAAAGTGCAGCAATACACTTATCATCATGCACTAATGCCAGAGCTGATCACAAGGTAATCTAAAACAGTACATAGACAAGTCATGAATGCTCAAAGGACTGTGAACAAAAGATTCTGCCTTTTCAGGTCACAAATATTTATTGCTGACATTGTTTAGAGTTGGTGATATACAATGCCAAGCAAATGTCAGTCAACAACAGAATTCAACAACAAAAGCATATTCTACTATATGCAGACAGGAGACAGGGCCTCATACCATTAGCAGATATTAAAGCTATTGGAAGCGTGCCATGTAGCATAGACCACTCACAAAATTCCCATAATTAGAGAAAAATAAATTCTAATATGTTTTTTAAACTATTTAAAATTTTCCCCAAGAAAATAGAAGCAAGAGGAGAATAAAGCAGTCACATTAAAACTCCTCAGCTCCAGTGTTACAGTAGACATAGCAGAACTTGGCTCTTCCGTGGCAGGCAGAGGCAAGGACCAGGCTCCACCCCCTTCTGTGGGACTTGGGCAAGTTTTCTTACCCTTTCTGGGTCTCAGGTGCCTTATTTGTGGAAAGGGAAGTAAAGATAGTACCTACCTTACAGGGTTGTTGTGGGGATTAAGTGGGTTACAATATGTATCTGTATTTATAACAGAGCCTAGCACATAGTAAGTACTATATGTTTCTTACTATTATAGTAAAAATTAGAGGCCTGGTGCACAAATTTGTGCATGGGTGGGGTCCAGCCGGCCCGAAGGGGGCTGATGGGGCCGGGCCGGCGGGGGGAGGGGACATGGGAGGTTGGCTGGCCAGCCCCACCCCCAATTGGGGGGGGGCCAGCCAGGTTAGGGGGCTGAGTTGTTATTGTTGTTGTTAAAATATATTTTTATTGATTTCAGAGAGGAAGGAAGAGGGAGAGAGAGGTAGAAACATCAATGATGAGAGAGAATCTTTGACTGGCTGCCTCGTGCATGGCCCTTACAGAGGATCAAGACTGCATCCAGGCATGTGCCCTGACTAGGAATCAAACCACTGACCTTTTAGTGCATGGGACGATGCTCAACCAATCGAGCCACACCAGCCAGGGCTTTATTGTTTTTTCTTTTTTCTGCTCTGACTGGGTGTTTTTTTCTACCTTGTCTTCCAAATTGCTGATTCAATCCTCTGCTTCATCTAACCTACTGTTATTCCTTCCCTTGCATTCTTGATGTCAGATTTTGTATTCTTCATGTCTCACTGGTCCTTTTTTATGGTTTCTATGTCCATTTTCATGCTGTTGTAGTTCTCTCAGTTCCTTGACCATTCTTATAACCATTGTTTTGAACTCTATATCTGATACATTGTTTGTCTCCATTTCATTTAGCTCTTTTTCTGGAGATTTCTCCTGTTCTTTCCTTTGGGTCCTGCCTCTTTGTATTAGATAGATTGCTATGACTACTGTCTTCAAGGTGGCCTTATGAAGTAGGTGTCCTGTGGGACCCAGTGGCACAGTCACCTTAATCACCTGAGGTAGGTACTCCAGGAATGTCCCTTGTGTGGTTTATGTGGGCCCTCCTGTTGTAATTGAGTATCGATTGCTATTGACTTGTTTGTGTGTGTGATCAACCTTCAGGCTGGCTGACTATGAGGCTCAACCCCAACCATGGCATGTTAGCTGCTGTTCAGGTGCTTACGATACGAAGCAGAATTCACCTCAGCAGGGTTTGATGCTTGTCAAGATTTTTCTTGTGAAGTTTATTGGATCCTGATGTTGTCTGAATCTGGTCACTGGGGAATCTTGGGAAGGACTCTGTTGCAGACCAATGTCAGATGCTCTCTGTACCCGACCCTCAGCAATCTGTTTGGAGCTACTAGTGATCCACAGTTTGTTCTGCTAAGCTTGGGTACGTAGGAAGGACCAAGCTGCACAACAAAGTGGGCTTTTAACACCACCTGGCGTGGGGGCAGGCCAGCAAAAGACCCTAAGCACCCCAATATCTGCCTCCAGCTGCCTCTGCCTGCCAGCTGCCTGTTATGCTCAGAGGCCCTGGCAGTGTCAAGAGGATGGGGCTAGTAGATCTCCCTTGAGGGGGAGGTGCAGTCATGTTTCAGGGAAGGTGATGGGTGTGTCCTCTGCCACAGAGTTACATGACTCAGTCTGTCCAAGAGTTTGCCATGACCTCAGTAGGGCAGAGGCACTAGGAGTCAAGCAGGTGGGGCCTCTGGAGCCCAGAGGGTGGGTCTGCCAGAAGCTGGGAGGATGGTTCTATCAGATCTCCCATGAGGGGGAAGTGCCTGTCAAGTTTACTAGAAAGTGGAGGGAATGGCCCCTGTCCCAAAGCCAAATAACTCAGTCATCCCCTGAGTCTGCCCAGACCTCTATACCCTGGCCAAGGCAGCTGCCTCCTCAGCAGGGTTTAAGTTTAGCAGGGTGGGGCAAGAAGGAGTCCAGAGGGTGGAGCAATTGCTTTACCCCAGGCTGATGATGCATGGAGGGAGTACTCCACCCAAGAAAGATGTCAACTGTGGTATGAGAAAATGTCTCAGCATAGGGATCTGGTGGCTGTCCTCCCAGGTCTCTCCCCAGAGCCACAAACCCCAGACTCTACTCATGTGACTCTAGTTCATTCCACCCTTCCTCTGCTAGAGTCCAGGGAGAGTAGCTGTGAACAAGATTTTGTGTGTTGGCCCTTCAAGATAATGTCTGTGTCTCCTGTTACCTTCCCCTGGCCTACAGAAATCCCACTGATTTTCACAGCCATATGTTATGTGGGTGCCTCTTCCTGTCTCTGGTACTCTGGGCTGTGGAGCCTGGCTTGGGTTTAGACCTCATGCTTCTCAGAGGGACCTTCCTCGACAGCTGAGTTATCCTTCTGGGACCTCAGCCACTGCCTATGGGAGTGGGCCAGTCCTTTTCATGTCTCCACCCTTCCTACCAGTTGCAATGTGTCTTTTTCTATAAATCCTGTTTAAAGACTCCTCTTCGCTAGCTTTGGTTGATTACTCAATATGATTATTGTTTAATTTAGTTGCAATTCCAATTTGGTCCTATGAAGAAGTGAGTGTTGTAACTTCCATCTACTCTGCTGCCATCTTGAAATCCCCCATACCATGCTGTTTTGATTATTGTAGCTCTGTAGGATAATTTGAAGTCAGGGAGGGTGCTATCTCCAGCTTTGTTTTTTTGCCAGCGACCAATTCCAGCATGTGATAATTTCAAGAGTTTCATCAAAAGGTTGATGAGACTTGGGGACTCAACAGGGTTGAGTAGTCACCTGCATCTGGGAATGGCTAAAGGCATTTCCCCAAACCTGAATAGGAAACTGATTTTGGCTGCCAAACAGCTAAAAGGCATCTTAATCTACATGTTATTGCTTCCTACTGGCCAAACACCTGAACAGCCGTAGGCTAATTCCCCCATTCTGACAATGGACTCTGTACCAAACCCTGACCCTTTGAAGTGTATATCTCCACCTCGCCTCAGGACAAGTTGTGTTAATAAAAAGCATGGGGTCCTGGGGACGGAGAGAACCTAAGGCCTTAGACTTAAGACCTTAGAATTTAGCTCCTTTAGCTAAGCTCCTCTGATCCCCAAAATGCCTTTCAAAATTATATTTTGTCTCTGGACTCTTTATTAGTCTCTGGATTCCTATGTCATCTACACACAGCCCCTTCTCCAGATTCCTGAACCCTTCTTGATGCTGGGACAAGAACCCCGGCAGTTTTTTCTTCTCAGGATTGCTTTGGTTATTCAGGATTTCTCTGTAGTTCCATACAAATTTGATAAATTTTTGTTCTATCTCTTTGGAAAATGTCTTTGGGATTTTGATGAGGAGTGCATTGAATCTGTATATTGCTTTAGGTAGTATGGTGATCTTAACTATGCTGATTATTCCTATCCATGAACATAGAATATCTTTCCATTTCTTTGTATGTACTTCAATTTCTTTCAACAATGTCTTACAGTTTTCAGTATATAGGTTCTTTACTTCCTTTGTTAAGTTTATTCCAGGTATTTTTTTCTTTTTTGTTGCAACTGTAAATGGGATTGTTTTCTTCATTTCTTTTTCTGATATTTCACTGTTAGTATATAGAAATACAATGGATTTTTAGTACACTGATTTTGTATCCTGCAACTTTACTATAATTTTTTATTGTTTCTAATAGTCTTTTGGTGGACTCTTTGGGGTTTTCCACATATAAAATCATGTAATCTACAAATAGTGACAGTTTTACTTCTTTATTTGCAATTTGCATGTCTTTTTATTTCTTTCTCTTGCCTAGTTGTTCTGGCTAGGACTTTCAATACTATGTTGAATAACAGTGGAAAGAGTGGGCATCCTTGTCTTGTTCCTGAACTTAGAGGAAAAGCTTTAGGCTTTTCACTATTGAATATGATTAGTTTCTCATATATTTCCTTTACTGTGCTCAGATACTTCCCTTGCATACCTGTTATTGAGTGTTTTTACCATAAATGGATGTTGTATCTTGTCAAATGCTTTTTTTTGCATCTGTTGATATGATCAGATGATTTTTATCTTTTTTTCTGTCAATGTGGTATATCACATTGATAGATTTGCACATGTTGAACTATCCTTGTGTCTCTGGAATGAACCCAACTAGATAATGATGTATTATCCTTTTAAAGTATTATTATATTTGATTTGTTAGTATTTTGTTTAAGATTTTTGAATCTATGTTCATCAGGAATATCAGCCTGTAAGGTTGTGTGTGTGCGTGTGTGTGTGTGTGTGTGTGTGTGTGTGTGTGTTGTTCTTGCCTTGTTTTGGTATCAAGGTAATGTTGGTCTCATACAATGAGTTAGGAAATATTCCCTCTTTAATTTTTTGGAAGAGCTTGAGAAGGGTAGGTAGTAAGTCTTCTTTGAATGTTTAGTATAATTCACCAGTGAAGCCATTTGGTCCTGGACTTTTTTAGGGGGGAGAGCTTTCTGATTACTGTTTCAATTTCTTTATTGTTGATCAATCTATTTAGGTTTTCCAGTTCCTCATGGTTCAGTCTGGTAAGGTTATATATTTCTAAGAATTTGTTCATTTTTTTTCTAGGTTATAGAATTTTGTGGTTTATAGCTTTTCATAATATTATTATAGTCTGTGTACTTCTGTGGTGTCTGCTGTAACTTCTCTTTTTTGTGATTTTATTTACTTGAGTCTTATCTCTTTTTTCCTTAGTGAATCTAGCCAGAGAACTGCCAATTTTATTTAACTTTTCAAAGAACAGCTCTTTGTTTCATTAATATTTTTCTATTGTCTTTTTATTGTGTATTTTGTTTAATTCTACTCTAATTGTTATTATATCCTTTCTTCTATTGCCTTGGTGTTTCATTTGTTCTTCTTTTTCTAGTTCTTTAAGATGAAATGTTAAATTGTTTATTTGAGATTTTTGTTTCTTCAGGTAGGCCTGTAATGGTATAAACTTCTCTTTGTACTACTTTTGCTGCATTCCCCAAATTTTGATATGTTGTATTATCATTTTCATGTGTCTCTATGTATCATCTTTTGATATCTTTTATTTTTTCTTTGACCTAGTAGTTGTTCAGTAGATGTTTAAATTGTACATATTTGTGGTTTTCCCAGCTTTCTTCTTGTTTTTTAAAATTTAGCTGGAGCCCTAACTGGTTTGGCTCAGCGGATAGAGCATCAGCCTGCAGACTCAAGGGTCCCAGGTTCGATTCCAGTCAAGGGCATGTACCTTGGTTCGGGCACATCCCCCAGTGTGGAGTGTGCAGGATGCAGCTGATCGTTGTTTCTCTCTCATCGATGTTTCTGATTCTCTATCCCTCTCGTGGATGTGCAGGAGGCAGCTGATGGATGTTTCTAACTCTCTATCCCTCTCCCTGTAAAAAAGTAAAAAAAATTAATAAAATATATTAAAAGAAAAAAAATTTAGCTGGAGAGAGGAGAGGGGAAAGGGAGGGAGAGAGAGAGAGAGAGAGAGAGAGAGAGAGAGATCAATTTGTTGTTCCTCTTATTTATGCATTCATTGGTTGATTCTTGTATGTGCCCTGATAAGGTTGGAACCCCCAACCCTGGCATATCAGGACAATGCTTTAGCCAACTGAGCTGCCTGACCAGAGCCTCCAAATTTCTTTTTGTAGCTAATTTTCAGTTTCATATTGTTGTGATTGAAAAATATACTTGGTATGACTTTTGTGTTCGTAAATTTATTGAGACTAGTTTTGTGCCCCAATATGTGGTCTATCTTGGAAAATGTTCCATGTGCACTTGAGAAGAATTATATTGTTTGGGGATGCAAAGCTCTGTTGATATAAATTATGCCCATTTGGTCTAATGTGTCATTTATGGCTGTTATTTCCTTACTGACTTTCTGTTTGGATAATCTATGCATTGCTGTCAGTGGTATATTTAGGTACCCCACTATAATTGCATTTTTGTCAATTTCTCCCTTTAGGTCTGTTAGTATTTGTTTTACATATTTTGGTGCTCCCAGGTTGGAGAGATATATATGTACATATATATATGTATTGATAAGTGTTATGTCTTCTTGATGAATTGTCTCCTTTGTCATAAAATGCCCATCTTTGTCTCTTATTTATCTTGAAATCTATTTTGTCTGACAGAGTATGGCTATACCCACTTTTCTCTGGATAACATTTGCTTGGAATATTATCTTTCCCACTTACTTTGAGTCTATGTTTGTCTTTGTAGCTGAGAAGCGTCTCCTAATATAACAAGATTATAGTTGGAATTTGTTATTTATTTTTTAAAACTTTATATATGTGTGTGTGTTTTAATTTATTTCAGAGAGGAAGTGAGAGGGAGAGATAGAAACATCAATGAATAGAGAGAATGATTTTTAAAAAAATCTTTATTGTTGAAAGCATTACATAGGTCCTCCTTTTTCCCCCATTAACCTCTTCCAGCCTGCTCCCAGCCTCCTCCCCTTTCCGCCCCAGGCCCTCACCACCCCATTGTCTGTGTCCACACATTATACGTATATGCATACAAGTTCATTGATTGATCTCGTCCCATCCACCCTCCCCTGCCTTCCCTCTGAGGTTTGAGAATCATTGATTGACTGCCTCCTGCACACCCCACACTGGGGATCGAGTCACAGCTTGGGCATGTGCTCTGACCAGGAATCAAACAATGACCTCTTGGTTCATAGTAGATATTCAACCACTAAGCCACACTGGCTGTGCAGGAACTTGTTTTTTAATTCATCCTGTTACTCTGTGCCTTTTAATTAGGAATTCAGTCCTATTCTGAACAAGAGCTGCAATTCCTGCTTCTGTCTGTTATTCATCTTACTCACAATTATCATTTTGTCTTTTTGTTTCAGGCAGAAGAGCACCTTTTAGCATTTCTTGTCATGCAAGTCTTGTGATGGTAAATTCTTTCAGGTTTTGTTTGTCTGGAAAAGCCTTTATTTCTTCTTTATTTCTAAAGGATAACTTTGCTGGATATATTATTCTTTCCTGGTCATTTTTCTCTTTTCATATTTTAATTACACTTTACTCTAGTTGTAGAGTTTCTTCTGACAAAACCAATGATAATTTAATGGGGTTTCTTTGATAGGTTACCATCTTCTTTTCCCTGGCTGCCTTAATAATTCTATTTTTATTGTTAATTTTTGACAGCTTTTATATAATGTGCCTTGGAGAAAGCCTTTTGGATTTGAATAATGAGGTGTTCTATTAGCTTTTTGGATGAGACAGTCCAGTTCTTTCTATAGGGTTGAGATGTTCTCATCAATTACTTGTTTAAATAAGCTATCTGTTCTTTTCTCCCTCTCTTTTCTTCCTCATATATCCATTATCCTTATATTGCTCTTTCTATTAGAGCCATATGATTCTCAAGGAGTTCTTTTATTTATTTTTTACTCTCAATTCTCTCCTTTCTTCCACCTGAGTCATTCATAGGTTTCTATTTCCAATATCACCAATTCTTTGGTGTTCTGGTCTGTAATATTTCCTAAGCTTGCTAGTTCATTCTTTATCTCATTTATTGAATTCTTCACCTCCAGAATTTTTGTTTGGTTCTTTTTTATAATTTAAATCTTATTACTTAAAGTCCTTTTGTTTGTTGATGTTATTTCTAAGGTAATTGAACTGCTTTTCTGAGTTTTCTTGTGTCTTATTGAGTTTTTTCAGAACTGAAATCTTGAATGTTTGTCATTTAAATCATAATTTTCATTTTCTTTGTGAACTTGTTATCTTGGCTACTCATTGTACTTGATGGATTATTTCTTTGCCTGGGCATTTGATGTATTGAAATCTTTACATATATACAAAATCTATTTATTTATTTATTATTTTAAAAATATATTTTTATTGATTTCAGAGAGGAAGGGAGAGGGGGAGAGAGAGAGATATAGACATCAATGATGAGAGAGAATCATTGATTGGCTGCCTCCTGCACACACAACCTTCCCCCACTAGGGATTGAGCATGCAACCCAGACATGTGTCCCAACTGGGAATTGAACCATGACAGCCGGGCCTAAAATTTATGTATCTGTTTTAGAATGAGAGGAAGGGGAAGAGAAAGAGAGATTTGTTGTCCCACTTATTTATGCATTTATTGGTTGATTCTTGTATGTGTTCTGACAGGTGATGGAACCCGCAACCTTGGCATATCCAGATGATGCTCTAACCAGATGAGCTACTCTGCCAGGGACTTGAAATCTTAAAGGACTATTGCTTTTAACAATTTAGCAAGGTAAGGTCTTTCTTTTTTTCCCATTAGGTGGTGCTATTGCGCAAGTTTTTGTTTTCTCTTACATGGGACTTCTGGGATCTTAGTGGGGCAATGTCACCTGGGCTATAGAAAATACCCTGTATTCTCTGAGGAGGTGGGCTTACCCGTCTATGACCAGGTCACTTTGGTCTCAAAGCACCACCTGTGTGGTGGGATGTGGTAGGTAATGGGGTTCTGGGCCTGTGAGTTCCTAGGGCTGCCTCCTTATAACCAGAGGCTGCCAGCTGCACTGTACTATCTGAAGTATCCCAGCTGCCTCTACTGGGTTCCACTGTGAGGGATGGGGGGGTCAGTGAGAGAGGGAGGCAGGGTCCCAGGCCTGTGGCTTTGTTTTTTTCACTGGGTTTAGCAGCAATGTGTAGAGGCCACTCAGGCTGCAAGCTTGCTTCTGCCCCTCTGACTCTCTTTGGGGGGCCCAGTGAGGCTGCAATCTGACACTTCCACTGCTGTTGCTTCAGGTGGTGCTCACAGAAGAGCTTGATTATGCCTGGAGCTCCCATCTCTGTTCTTTCTCCATCCTATCTTTCCTCCTTATTCTCACATGCCCTTCTTCAGATGTCTTAATGCACAGATCTTTCAGACATGTTTGTGTTGAGCAGGGAATTCTTTGTCTGACTTGGAACTTTTAGGGGCAAGACCAAGAGATTGTCTCACTCTGCTATGATTCTGATATCACTCAAACACTGTTTTCTGTAAGGTGTCTTCTGATTTCAAATGTAGCACTTCTGGAGGACACCAAAGCCAAAATTTTTAGCAATTACTACTGGACCTAGTAGTGAACTTTCATCAGTCTACTCTTAGCAGAAAGCCCAGGAAGAATATATTCTTGTTGTTGTTAAGAATCTATATA
>NW_005369062.1:2061772-2071539 GCF_000412655.1 Myotis brandtii | reverse complement strand
AGCTGGCCCAGCCCCCAATTGACCCCCCACAACCCCGATTGGGGCAGGGCTGGCTGGCCAACGGCCCACAGCTCTTCTCTGCCTCCCCCACCCCCGCCAGCCTGGCCCCGATCAGCCCCCATTGGGGTGGGCTGGATCCCACCTGTGCACAAATTCGTGCACCGGGTCTCTAGTTTTAATATATTCTTACATGCAAGTGCTGTAATGGTCTGCCTGAGAATGATATCCTTTGCAGTACATGGGAATGACCCAGCACAGGAAACCAGGGGCAACTGCCTTTTGAGCTCTAACCCTAGAGCCCCCAACCCTGGGTTTTTTTTCACACAGCTCTAGTTCACTCTGCCCTCCCTCTGCCAGAGCCCAATGTGAATGGTTGCACATGAAATTTTGTGCATTGGCCCTTTAAGAAGGTGCCTGCATTTCCAGCTGTCTCTCTCTGGCAGACAGGAACCCTGCTGTTTTTTACAACCAGATGTTATATGGGCACCTTTCCCAGTTCTGGTGCTCTGTGCTGGGGAGCCCAGCTTGAGGTTTAGACCCCAGAGTTCTCAATGGGAACCCCCCACAGCTGGGATATCCTTCCGGACCTTCAGCTACTGACTGTGGCCAGATGCCTGGCCAGCCCTCTCGCGCTTCTGCACTTCCTACAAGTCTCCATGTGGTTTTTATTTTCTATACTTGGTTATCAGGATTCTCTCCACCTAGACTTCAGTTGGTTATTCAAGATGGTTTTTCTGTATTTTAGTTGTAATTCCAGTGTGGTCCTGGAGAGTGTCAGTATAGCTTCCACTTACTTCACCATTTTGGAACTCCAAGGAAATTATTTTTTAAATTATGGCATAATAATTCCTCTTATTGAAGACACATTAAATTTTTACAATTTATGGGCATTTATCCTAATTCTTTGCTATTATAAATTATGTCTTTAAAAAAACACATATATTGGTGAACACACAATACAGTGTACAGATGATGTTTTGTGGAATTGGGTACCTGGAACCTGTATAATTTTGTTAACTACTTTCACCCCAATAAATTCAATAAAAAGGAAAAAATCAAATAAAAAACATATATTTTATGAATTCAAACCTGTGGCTCATGAAATAGTCACATTAGCTATTAAAAAGCTGCCAAGGAAAAGTCCAATAGAAGAAGGTAGTCAAGCCCTGGCCATTGTGGCTCAGTTGCTTAGAGTACAGTCCTGTATACCAAAAGGTAGCTGGTTTGATCCCCAGTCAGGGTGTGTGTGGAGGCAATTGATTGATATTTCTCTCATGTTGATTTTTCTCACTTTCTCCCTCCTTAACACTCTCTAAAACCAATTAAGAAAATAAAGAAGGCAGTCAAAAGGAATAAACTAAATAAATACTAGGGATGTAATGTACAACATGATGGCTATAGTTAACATCCTAATAAAAAAAAGCCAGGGGCCATCATGACCGAAACAACCAGACAGACGACTGAACAGCAGGCTGTGTGGGGCGACCAGGCTGGCAGGGGGTTAGTGAGGGATGACCAAATGACTGAACAGCAGGCTGTGTGGAGCAACCAGGCCAGCGGGGGGCGGGGGCAGTTGGGGGCAACCAAGCAGGCAGGGGGGCAGTTAGGAGCAACCAGGCCGGCAGGGGGAGCAGTGAGGGGTGACCAGGCTGGCAGGGGGGCCAGTGAGGGGTGACCAGGCTGGCAGGGGGGCCAGTGAGGGGTGACCAGGCTGGCAGGGGGGCCAGTGAGGGGTGACCAGGCTGGCAGGGGGGCCAGTGAGGGGTGACCAGGCTGGCAGGGGGGCCAGTGAGGGGTGACCAGGCTGGCAGGGGTGCAGTTGAGGGCAACCAGGCCGACAGGTGGGGCAGTTGGGGGCGACCAGGTAGGCAGGCAGGTGAGTGTTTAGGAGCCAGCAGTCCAGGATTGTGAGAGGGATGTCTGAGGGGTCCCGGATTGGAGACAGTGCAGGCTGGGCTGAGGGCCCCCCTCCCCCATGCATGATTTTCGTGCACCAGGCCTCTAGTTGCTGTATAAAATAAAAGTTGTTAAAAGAGTATAAAGAAATCTCATCATAAGGAGAAAAGTTTTTTTCCCCTTTTTTCATTGTATTTATGTGAAAAGATGGATGGTAGTGGAACCTACTGTGGTAATCATTTCACAGTATATATAAATCAAACCATCATGCTGTATGCCTTAAACTTGATACAGTGATGTATGTCAATTATTTCTCAATGAAACTGGCAAACAAACATAAACTGCCACCTTTTAAAATACTGTACTACCAACTCTTTCATGGATTACAAATTATTGTACCCCCTTATTCCACATAGACAGAAATCCAAATCTGTATTTATTTCTAATACAAACTTCCCCTGGCTAAAAAAAAAAATTTTGAGGGAGTTTTCAATGAAAGTTACATCAACTGCCAAGAATATTTGATGAGAGTTGAAATTGTGTAATCAAAGCATTTTCCCTTCTTTTTTATTAATTAAAAGTACCATTGAATTGGAAATAATTTATGTTTTTAAATTATCTGTGACTCCAATTAACACTCTGTTAAAACACACCCACATGGTATCAGGGCCAAAATCCTTCAAATCATGAAATTATTTCTCCTTTTGGGATCATTAACCTGTGCATTGTGAAATTCTGTTGAAATCGTCAAGACTCTCTCTTCCATGTAGCCACTCTGTCTGTCCCCTTACCTCTGACCTACGTCACATCTGCCCCTCCATCACAGAGTCAGCTGCTCTGATGTCCCTGGATTGTGCAATCCCAAGTGCAGCAAACAGCTACCTGGAGCAAAGAGGTCAGTGTATTGATCTGTTTGCTGTTTTTAACCCAGGTTTGAAATACTATTTGACCTACCTACATTGAGAGGAGTAATTAATCTAAAATTCTGTTCTCAAGAGAACATCAGATTCCTGAGGAAATACCCTTAGGACAAAGTTTGCTTGAACAGTTCACAATTCAATGCCAACCAATCAGTTCTCTGAGCTCCCGTGAGATGTAAAGCTTTTTGAGTTCTGCATATGTTTCCTTATTCCTAAAACAAAGATAGCAGAAAGATCCACTGCTGTAAAGAACTTTAAAGTATTTTGGAGGAAGACCTATTCCAACAGAAAGAACTAGTTTCTGCAACGTTGTTGCTTTTCAGAGGAAGCCTTCTGGAAGGTATTACTGTATAGTGTAGTGGTTAAGAACATGAACTTTGTTGAACAACTAGAATTGAACAAGAAATAGAGTTGGAAAGAACTTTGATGAGTCTCAACTCTTCCCTGAGTACTTGTACAACACTGGGCAAGTGACTTGACTCCTCTAAGCCTGTTTCTTCACCAGCATTATTCATGGGACAGCAAGCAAAACAGCAAGCAGAGGAAAAATGAATGAGAGTTTGTGCCAAAAAGGCAACCCCTGTAGAATAGGGGTTAAAATTTTGCAGGAAAGTTTCCTGCTTGCTTCTTAGTTTGTCCCGACCTGCAGGACATCAACGGGGGAACGCAGAGACACCCTAGGAGAATGAGACAAACAAGGGACACGAAAGAATGGAGGCAAGACAGTGTTCTGATCAAGCCTCAACTTTATAGGGTTTTGAGCAATTTGGGAAAGTATTCTGGGCCATAATTTTATTTTATTCTGGTATAATTTCATAGTTTAGCAGTTGTACAACATTCTGGTGGAACAGTTTTGGTTTATAACTTTTCTTATTCATGGCATTATGCTCAGATTTTTGTGTGATATTGTATGTCAAGTATGCATCTGTTAGATTTTACAAGAACACGGTCATGAGTACCCAACGAACAGATTTCTTTCCCTTGAATTAAGTGTAAAATACTCATTATAAGATAGTACATTCATTAAATTATATGTATTTTCTAATTAACATAAATTAACAGTTTTATCTCTAGATGGAGGCACTAGGAATGAATTTAACTTTTTACCTCCTTTTTTTGGTTTGGGATTTGTATAATGAACATACTTTTATAATCAGGAAAAAAAAGTATATATTTGAAAACAATACATGTTTTTTAATCTTAAAAGAAAATTGATGTAACTGAACCTGGTCACAACTGTTTTCCCAATTTGTCCCTGAAAATATGTTGGACAGAAAGGAAAAACATAATTCTAAATTAAATCAAGACCATAATTGAAAGGTTGAGTTTGACTTGGCCATCTTAACAACTACTGAATTTATAAATTCTGTTGTTTTCAACTGCAAGTCAGTTTTTGAATGTCACTTAGATACTTCTGAAAGTTGCATTTTAAATATTTTTTACATTTATATTTTATACATACACTGGGTTAAGGACTAGATTTGTTCACATTCCTTCTCTTGATTATAGTATATTTTTTTTGTCTTTCCTGATACCATTTAATAGTTACTTGAGTGTATGTTTCATCTCCTCTAAAAATGTGGAGCATGAATTTGTGCCTTATAAAATCTGACCTCAACTCCCACCACAGTACCTACCACAAGCCCTGAGGAATGAATGAATGAATGAGTGAATGAATGAATGAATGAATGCAATGTATATATTATCTCCATTTTGATTCTCAGTAGATATGACTTATTGCAAGTAGTAGTCAGCAATCATGCCCACTCTTTGTTATTCAGCACTAGCTGTAGGAAGGCAAAAGGGCACATTTTAATGGAACAGTGGAGCATTTGAATAAATCTGTCACAGATACTCTTACCGCCTTTGTAAAAATCTGATCTCATCCCTCTTAAGTAAAAGAGGTTTCACAAAAAAGAACTTACTATAAAACCTAATTATAGACAAAGATAGACCTTGGAGCTATTTAAAGTCAGTAATGGCAAATTCATGTTTCTTTTTTTACCACAGTCATTCTTTTTTTAATCAGGAAAATATCTAGCCTTATTCCCCATTTCTAGCAAACTTAGTATGTCTGTTACTGCTTTTTCTATATCAGAAGAATCTACATGAAAAGCACTTGAAAATATATTCATTAATTATAACAGTTGACAAAATAAATTAAAAGCTAGTTAATTTTGTTCAACCCATGTGTTGTAAGTGCTAACTACTACTAAAAACCTTCTATTGCAGTCTTTTTGTAATCCACTGATCTTGACATTATTGTGCCCTACAGAAGAAAAGTGGATCATTTCAGTTGTGTAAAGGCATACTGTTTTGCTATATGTACTTGCTTACACACATCTTCTTGTAGGCTACCAGCAATATGCTTTTATTTCCTTAAGGAAACTTAATATTTAAAATTGCATTATATCTTTATAAATTGAAGCATCTACAATAGGGAAAATAAATAAACTCTTGACTAGATAATGCAAGTTTCAAAATCTTGAAGCTATGCCATGAACAAAATTATGAAAATACATTATTCACCTTATCTGAGAACTTGATGTCTAGCCCTGTTAGCCACAACTCAGTCATTTTTCACAGAACAGATGAATAGTTTGAAAATGGCATTTTGAAAAATGTTAGCACTTTGGTGTTGAGTTTGCTGAAACAATATAATTTGGGTGTTTAACAGAAGTTGCCTTGGGAGACGTTTTTCCTCTAATTCAAGTTACTAGAATGCCATGATGGTGACGTCAGAAACAGATAGTGGGAGGGGAATAAAGGGGACAATTAGCTAGACATGAGCCCCTTGAGAGTGATACCTGACTACAAGCTGACTTCAAGTGATATTTGAAGAAAGAAAACATATTTGTTTGTACTGAAAGGCATGTACATAAATAGGGGAGAGCTTTATCCTCTTAATATATTTTCATGTATGTTACATTTATTAAGATAATTATGTCCCATTTTAATTAGCATGTAAAGAAGTAAAAACATAATTGCCCAAAATGGGTGGTAAATAAGAAAATTCAGGCCCTGGCCGGTATGTCTCAGTTGGTTAAGTGTCGTCCTATGCACTGACGGGTTGCCAGTTCAATTCCCGATCAGGGCACATGTCCAGGTTGCTGGTTTGATCCCCAGTTGGGGTACGTATGGAAGGCAACCAATCGATGTTACTCTCTTACATTGATGTTTCTCTCTCTCTCTCTCCCTTCCTCTTTCTCTAAAATCAATAAAAACATATTAGAAAACATATTTTTTAAAAAGAAAATTCAGAAAAGAATGATGAACATGATTAAAGAAATGCATATTATTAAGGAAATTAGGGGTATTGAGGGATAAATTAGGGATATTAAGAAGATTAGAAATGACTTAATTATTGTTTTCAATTTTTATGAACTAAAAATGATTATTACTCATGTTTATGACTGATCAAGAGTGAAAAAAATAGAACATAGATTAAAAGAAGAAAATGAATTTGTGAAAAATCTGAAATGTAAGTCATGAAATGCTCAAAGGGCCTATTAGGGAAGACCATGTACTGTTTGTTTATCCATGAGATTGTCAAGAACAAATAATTTTCCAGGCAGAATCTGTATTTCTTGAAGGTAGAGGGCTTGACCAGGTGATCAGTGTTTCGTGATTTAATAGTACATTGCCTTCTTCAGAACCTTAAGTAATTCTTTGGGAGCTTGAAAGTTACTGATTAAACCTATATCTACAATATCTGATCTATTCTGGGACCATTGTTACAATGGATTATTAGTTGTGCCTCGTTCCTGCGAGATAATCACTTCTAGCCCTTAGAGACTCTAAACATAACCATCAACGTTTGGAGGACTGGACTGTGTCAACAAAGAGGCTAAACAAGGGACACCACAAATTAATAACACAAAGAAAGAAAATCATCTCCACTGCTGAATACTGCAACAAAATATGCCCATCCTCTTTTGGAACCACAGTTTCACGCACTGCGTATTTTAATTATGGTAGATCACGAAGGCCACAGCAGTCATTTTTAGGAAGGAAATATGAGGCTGAGAAGAGAAACACAGCTCAGTGATACAGGAATGTGTATCAGTGAGTGTGTATGCATACATATGTATTCTGCCTGTTCCACACGCTCAAAATCTATGAAGAAAGACTGTGTAGTTAACAATGTGGGTGTTTACTCTTTCTCTTTATAGGTATGTCTTTATTTCCAAAAGGATTTGCAATATCAAGTTTAGATTGTAGAAATATTTTTAGTAAAGGTCTAATATAATAACTCCCAGTTATTTTCCTAACTTTATCATAAAATAAAAATTCAATCAATATGCACAAGAATAAAAGTTTATCTAATAAAGAGTATTAATGTTATAAACCTACTCTTTAGGGAAATTTCTTGATTCTAATTGTTAATAATTCATAATAAAAATGTATTGTTATTTTGTAATCCTTATTTCTTATTTATAATGCTTTTTAATAAAACCACAAACAAATTCTCTATTATTCTTATCTATCTAGAAGCACCTATAAGATTTCTGTTTTTCATATCCTAGTTAAGCTCTCTTGCCTACATCTTTTTTTTTTTAATATATTTTATTGATTTTTTACAGAGAGGAAGGGAGAGGGATAGAGAGTTAGAAACATCGATGAGAGAGAAACATCGATCAGCTGCCTCCTGCACATCTCCTACTGGGGATGTGCCCGCAACCCAGGTACATGCCCTTGACCGGAATTGAACCTGGGACCTTTCAGTCCGCAGGCCGACGCTCTATCCACTGAGCCAAACCGGTTTCGGCAAGGCTGATGGTTGTTAAAGAAAGGTGAGGAAGAGAGGAAATATAGAAGGTTTGGGGGAAGTGATGACAGTTCCCTTTTGAGGGATGAAGAGGAAGGGGCTAAAGAGAGACAAGCAAAGTATGGGCCAAGGGATGAGGGCTCAGCAAGGGTGCCAGCGGTGACCTGCAGTAGAGGCAGCACATGGTGAATTAGAGATGCAGTCATGTGATGACTAGAGTTTTCAAAGGTTAAATGACTCACTAGAGGTCACACAGATTTTTTAAAACATCCTGGCTCCAAGTACAGAGCTCCTTCTAATCTATAACAGGAGATCTGGGTCTACCCTTCATAAGCTTTCCTTTGGGCCTCATGTTTCTAGTTTGCAAAAGCCACCAGGCCAGGTGATACTGAAAGTCTCTCAGTTCTCTAGGACAGTGGTCGCCAACCGGAAGTCCATGGACTGCTGGTGGTCCAGGACATCCGAAAAGTTGGTGACTGATGCTCTAGGATGTTGTGATGGGAGTTATGCTCCTGGTTCTGCTTCCTACTGGTTGTGTTATATGGTACTTTGGGCAGTTCCTTGGAACTCCCTGGCTTGTTTCTGTAATTAAATTTTGTTCCAGAAGCTTGAGTTCTCAAAAGTGAACTGATCCTATGAAGACAGTTTTATGCTATGTTGATGTAAGTCTCCACTTATCAAGAGTTCTGAGTCCTTCATAGCACCTCCTCCCTCAGGGAGGTCTATTCAGTTGTGAAGCATGTAAAATTTAAGTCACAGGCTGGCACACACACACACACACACACACACACAAAATCACTTAATTATGTTGTAGGCAGAGAAAACAGCACCAGGTGTTAGACTGGTGGGGTCAGACTGGACCTGGGTTCAGCAACCTCGGTACTTGAGTTCTGGCTAGGAAAGAATTCAGAGTCAAGACTCAAGTTATAAGAGAAGATCTATATATATAAAAGCCAAGTGACCATCAGATCGGTCACTATGATGTGCACTGCAGCTGGCCAACCAGCCGATTGGGGGGCGGCCCCTCCCCCCAGCCAGGCCAGGTTGGGGGAGGGGCCAGCTGGCCAACTGCCCATGGAAGTCTACGCCCCCACCCGGCGCCGTGGGGGTGGGCCAGCGGGACCCCACCCATGCACGAATTCATGTACTGGGCCTCTAGTTTATTTATAAAAATCACAGAGGTAGAAGAAGTAATTTGTAAAGAAATAGGCTTAAGAAATAGGCTTGGAAATAAGTTATCGAGGTAAAGGACGGGCGCTTGGAGCTTGGGAGTGAGGAATGAATGGTAAAGCACCTAGCAGGTGGGGGAGAGAGGAGGGAAAAGGCACAGGCATGGTCCTGGGAGGTGGAGATTTTTGGGGAGGTTCCAGGGGAAGGTCTTAGTAGAATAGTAGCTTTCTAGGTATGTTCTTTCAGGGTCTAGGTCTCCACTGATTGACTGGTCAGCACCAGGGCAGGGGTTATTATTCAATGCAGCTGGTCCTGGGGTCAGCTGTGGGGTCACTTGTCTGGTTTTCTGGGCCTGGAGCTGAAATAAAACTGAGGCCTAGATGCGACCTCTAGGCAGAAAAGGCCAGGTGTCCAAACCACATGACCGGGAGGGAGGGATATGCTTGGGGAGGAAAGGTCACCCTGGGGCAAGGTCCCACCCTACACTGGTCCAGTGCTGGGGACCCAGGGCTTTCTGTCCTGGTGACCTTCTGTACCTGGCCCATCGCCCTTGCTCTGCTCATGTCTAACTGTGGACCACGGTTACATTGGCAATAGTCCAACACCACACACAAACAGGGCAGAAAGTTGTAAAAGAAAATGATACCATGTTTTAAGGAAGAAAATGCTATGTAGAAATGAAGCCTGAACCAAGCACTCTAAGGCCCTGAGTGTCACATATGCTGAGTAGGTCTTAGCTGTGTCTTAGGGAGAGAAAACTCCTTTACACAACACATGCCTGAGTAGTGCTTTTTAATAAATTGGCGGAGCTATAGAAATAGCCTAAAAGATCAGAGAGGCCGACTTAGAGGTTCAGTTTTCATCAGTGGAAATGGATTTCCTTGGGGAAGGCAGAAATGGGAAATGGTTTTTGTTCTTTTTTTCCTGCAATAACAAACTTATATTTCATCTTTTCTTTTCCATTACTTTCGTACTAAATTATAATTTATAATTAAGGCCTTGAGCCCGATCCC
>NW_005369062.1:2032025-2060892 GCF_000412655.1 Myotis brandtii | reverse complement strand
TCTGCCCCAGCTCCGGGACCTGCTGGCCGGCGGCCGCCTGCTGTGCAGGTTTAGCTGGAACTTGCGCGTCGAATGCGGCCTCTAGGTTCTCCCGTTAGAGAAATTAATTTCCTTAGGAATCAGTTAAGATGTATGACCAGCGCTGTTGTCTGTCCTGAAGTCCAACCCTGGTGTCGTTTTAAAGGGGGGGGAAAGGGACGCTGAAAGGGTTCAGTTTTTATATTTCAGGTGGTACTGAGGCTTATCAATCAGTTTAACTCACGCTGATCAGTCTTTCAAGCCCTATGTCTCCTTCAAGCCAAAGCCACTCATAATTTGAACCAATTGCCCACACTTTCTGACTTAATGTTCCCATCACTGTTTACTATCCTAATAATTCTACAAGTAGTTATTTGTAGGATTTGACGTGTTTAATAAGTTCGGCTTACCTAAGGGGGCTGAATCCACAGTGATGGCATCGTATAATCAGGTGTGCCTTTCTTTTCCTTCTAAGAAAGAAATGTCCATTCCAAAAGGAATGAAGACACTGAGAGGCCACATTGGATGTGCCCTGTTTGTGTGACTCCTTTAAAAAAAAAAATTTTTTTTAACTGTTGATAGTATTACAGATGTCTCCAATGCCCCCCACCCCTTTTCCTCCCTCCGCCCAGCCCCTATGTGTGACTCCTTGATGCACGTTCACAGTTCATCTTCCTCTGGCCTCAATTTTCCATCTGGAAAGGGGGGAGATTAGATTATGATCTTGACATCCTTCTCCAGAAACTGGATGGCCACCACCTTATCAACCATTGGTACTGCCTCTCCAGGCCTGTCAATAACATTACATCATTGCCATTTGCTTTAAGTACTGTGATTTTATTGTTGCTGGTTTTAAATTTTTTTGTAAAAAAAGTTAGATTCTTGGTCTGTGGTTATTGGCAACCTTCTTCAAGTGGTTAAAATTATTTTCTTCTGACCTTTAGGAGATGGTGTTCATCACTGATCCAGCCCACCCCTCAGTCCCCCTCCTGAATGGTGGCCTGATGGATCACACAGGTCTTCAGTGTAATGAGGATAAAAACTGTTCCTTGTTGTTAGAGAAGTCACTTACATAGTTTGAAAATCATACAGAGTTGGTTGCTAAATTGGTTATTTGGATATTCTATGTTAATGAGCCACCATTGCTTTTTGTACTCTATATTAAGTCTATACCTCAGCAATAGTTGAATTTTGTCTAAAGGTAGAGGAGTAAGCTCTGGTTTTTACACAGAATCAAGATTTCCAGGAGAGAGGCCTGTTATTTGAATATTTAACAGGTGCCCCAGAAGTGGTTCTTGTCAAACATATTTGGGACACAGTGGAGCAGGTGTTCTCAAAGTGTGGTTGGTGGTCAGGCATTATCAGGGCTGGCAGCATTTCTGGTCTCACCTGAGGCCTGTCAATCAAAATCTGCAGTTCAACAAGGTCCCCAGGTGATTTGTGTGCACACATGGTTGAGAGGCACTGGTGGGGACTGTGATTATGATAACTGATGTTCAGTGCTGTGTCTTGCTGGTTCTAAGAACTGATGCATGGTCACAGTTCATTATCTGTCCCACGTGGCTATTTGTGATTGCCTTTGTATTACAACAATAATACTTTTATTATTTGCCTTGTATAGATGGGGACCCCCAGCTTTAGGGGTCCAAGGCACCATCCTGCTGGTGGCAGAGTAGACAGGCATTCAGACTTTGGCATGTGTCACTGGCACAGCTCCTAACCTGTTGTTTTTTCCCCAGCCCAGCTGTTTTGTGACCTTCTCTAAGGGACCCAGCACAGGCTGCTGTCTGAATTTAGAACTGAGCCTAGTGGAGTGATGGTTCAACTTAAGTCTCTACAAAACTTATTTGATGTGACTTAGGATGTCAGTGGCTAACTCACTTATTTGGCATTTGTTTCTAAGGGTTTCAGAATGGTGGGATTGAAGTGCCCCTCACCAGGGCTGTAACATTGATACCCAAGGACGGTTTTTGATCTGTGAGCTTTTTGTGAGGAGGTGGTGGGCAGGTAAAAAGGGAGGCCAGTCACTAAACAGCACTGACATCTTGAGCCCACTTCCTTTGGAGCTGATTTCCCAGCTCCCAGAAGTTCAGGTCCAGTAACCAGGCAGCAGGTTTAGAGAAAGGGAGGTTGCAAAGGCCTGTCTGATGGTGAACTCTTGCCTCCTCCCAGGGATATGAGGTGCCCATTGTAAGCCTCAGAGAGTTGCCTTCTACGGAGCCCAGCAGAGGAGTGGGCAAGCATGAAGTCCAATCCTGCCATCCAAGCTGCCATCGACCTCACAGCAGGGGCCGCAGGTAATCCCAGAGAAAACTCCATCCTCTCCTCCTTGAGTACTTTCTATAAGTGAGATCCAGGGAAAGCATCGTGAAAATATTACTTTGTCACCCCAAAACCAATATGGTTTAACTCAGAATGAATCCATTTAACGGAAGTGTAATATTGAGTTCTGAGCACAGCAGAAGGTAGACTAGTTCCCATTATATTAAAACTGTATGAGTCAGGCCCTGAGTAGTGTAGGTCAGTGGTTAGATCACCAGCCCATGCACCAAAGGGTCACTGGTTCGATTCCCAGTTAAGGGTACGTATCTGGGTTGCAAGTTCGATCCCCAGTCCCAGTTGAGGTGTGTGCCAGAGGCAGCCAATTGATGTATCTCTCTTACTACATTGATGTTTCTCTCTTTCCCCTCTCTATCCCCTTCTTCCTCTCCTCTCCCCCTCTCTTCCCCTCCTCTCCTTCCCTCCCTAACCTCTACTCCCTCCCCTCCCTTCCACTTTCTCTAAAAACCAATGGGAAAAATATCATTGGGTGAGGATGAACAAAGTATGAGTCAAGGTGCAGGGTGGGAAGGTGTCTGGTTTACAGCTGGAAAACATTGCACCTCCAAGCTGAAGTCCCTGTTCTTTGTCCCTGGCTGGATGTGCAGGTTACTTGGGATTCACTCCAAGCCCAGCAGTCTTCAGAGCCCTTGCAGTGTAAAAATAACACCAAGCCATGTCTCCTGGGAATCCCAGTTACTGTCCTTACTACTGCCAGGGAAGGAAAGGAGGACACCCTTTAGAAATATCTTTGGTAAATGAGACTGACATTCACTGTATCTTAAAGCCCTGAAAGGTAAGGTGAGGCCCTAGGAGTTGCTGGGGAATGGCGGGCTGGGCCTGGGCCTGAGCCCCAGTGCAGACTGTGGCCCCCTGGGGTACAAGTAAGTACTCCCCAGCACAGCTTCTAACACACAGGCTATTCTTTACAAAGGTCACCTTGGCTCAGCCTGATGCAAAGGACGGAATGGGAAGTGGATGGCTGGTAACTTGTCCTCCAGATTCCTGTGTTATGTTAGGCCTCAGGGAGCACTCTAATGCTCAGACTTCCCAGATGAAAACCTTGGTTTATCCTTGCCTCTTACACCAATTCTTATAATGGGTTGCAGCTCCGATGACGAAGAATGGAGAGGCTAGAGGGGTGGGCTGCCCACTGTCCTATTATCCAGTGGGGCTTTGTGGCTCAACAGATCCACATGGTCACCTACTCTCATCCTGTCGTTTGCTTCATTGTAAAAAAGAAATTGCATTTCAGAGAAGAACAAAGTATTTTCCCATGAACCAAAGGTCGGCCAAGGTAAGCTAATGAGGAAGGCTAGAAACAGCCCACTGCAGACACTGATAAGTGCAGGGCAAGGGTACCAGCTCCCAGGTTAGAGACCACAGGGAGTGTCCCAACCCAGGAGCTGGGGAAACGTTTGCCTGCTGTGTGACTTTGGGTCAGCCCCTCACCCTGCTGTGCAATCCAACTGCAGCCCCTCAGACCTCGTGCCCTGCCCGCCTGCCTGTCCATGCCACATTTGGACACTGACACAAAACAGTGGAACCATTTGGTCTCTGCAATAGGTGGATATTTAACCACATGAGAGATTCTCAGCTTTTGGAATTTAATGTCCTTCAGTCACTCTATCAAAGATGTCAAATCTGTTGTGATAGAGTTGAAGAGCTTACCTTTTCCAAGAAAGGCATTTGTATGCCACATTTATAATTTACAGTGAATTTTAAAGCGGTAAATTGCAACCGTATTGTTGGGAGTCTGGTGTGTAAAGCATTTGCTGGTGACTGAACATGTAGGGGCTCCTACACATGCTAACATTAACTTTTCCTGAAAACTGAGAGCAGGTGTTTCTTTCTGCCCTGGAAACACAGGGTCACCCTTCTCTGATATAGCACTGCTCTGGGTCATTTAACTTCCAAGAACAACAGGCTTCTCTTCAGGGGTCTATGTTTTCAACCAGGTGAGGGACTTGTGAGCACTGAGCAGAAGAAGTTCCTGGCAGTGACCTAAGAGCTCCCTGTATGTGGAATGCAAAGGGGAAGCAGCCATTCCATATTGGAGGGTCTCACTCTTCAAGTGATGGTGCTAGTCGGGCCTTTAGAGACCATTGGCTCTATTGCTCATCCTAAACATAGAAAAGGGCCCAGATGGATTTGTTCAAGCTTGCACAGCTTGATGGTGCACAGACAAGGCTAGGAGCTTGGCTGCTTGGTTCCTTATCTAGTTCTGTTGTCCTCCTTGTTTTAATAGTTTGTAATGGGCCAGTAGCACTCCTGGAGGTGGGGTTAGTTTGGAGCCTTCACTGCCCCAGCTCTCTGCAGGGGGAAACTGTTGGGCGTTGGGGTTTTTTTGCTGGCCAGTAGCAGAGGGACCTGAGTGTTTTGTGGACACAGCCCACCCATGGAAGTGATTAGCATGTAAGAACGAGCCGCGGTGATGGTGTAACACACACAGGTTCTTCTGTATCTCTCCTTTTTCTTTTAAGCAAACCTCCCCACCAAGCAGATTTTTAGTGCAGCTTATCTGACGGGAAGCTGTCACTGACTGTGCAGCTACTGTAGGAGTCTAGGAGAGGGTCGAGAGCCCCGGCAGCTAGAATGTGGAAGGAGTTGAAGAAGATAGGTAACTGCATTGTTGAAATGAGGCAGCGTGGATCTCAACAGTGTAACCTCACAGGGGAAACCTGTGGCAGCGCTGGACTAGGTGAAGAACTAGGAGGTTATGCACCCCGCTCCGCTGCTCTGACGCAGTGTGCTTGTTCAACCAGCATAGTTGAGGGATATGGCACTTTAGGTCTTCCAAGTTTATCCTCTCAAATGCCAGTATTTTTAAATGGGAATTCTTTGACAGTGATATAGCTCTCTGTGTTGTTAAACTGAACATTTATTACTGCCTCCAGAGGGGGTTGCGGTTCTCACCTCTTTGTGGGTGCACCAAGTAATTCTGCTTCTCACCTCTGCTCTCCCTGTGAGCTGTCCTTCACCGTGACACTGTCTGTGCCTGATAGACTTCCTCAGCGCCTTGATGTTTGCTGACTCAACTACATCAAGGACTGAAAATCCACCAACAGCAACCTTGGTAAAGCATAGAGTACAAGACGGTTTGAGTGCCTCTTGCAGAATAAAATGCAGGGCCCACTGTGATACCTACGAGAGAATGCAGAGGCTATTTCCATGTGTTTAAGGAGAATGAGATGATCAGAGGTCTGAGGGCTAAGCACGCGGAGAAATGTTTAGTTCCTGTAAATTATTCATATTCATTGAGTTGGTAGGTATTGAGGACCTGGCCCGTTGGTTGGTGCTGGTGTTCAGAGTAGTGGTCACCCACTTGATGGGCACGATGAGTGCCTCGACAGTATCATTTGTGTGTGGTAAATTACCTGCGGGATTAGCTTACCTTCACGGATGAAAGGAGAGAATTATAGCTAGCATTTGAAAATTCATTAGCCTCCTACCTTTTTCCTGTTAGAAATGTAACTGTTACAGATATGCAACAAATGCATATTACTAGTCTAGTAACCTATGATGTCTGGACCATTCAGGATAATTGTAAGAATATGGAAAGCTTCCAGTTAAAACATTAATGCTCTGAATTAAATGCTTTATTCAGTTTATCTTCATCTAAGTCATCTAAATTATGTACCAAGTTTAAAAATTCTGACATTCACCTCTTCTTTTGGAATAATTAAATTATTGTGAGATAATTAGGATCTTATTTTATTTTGGCCCATTAGTACCTAGGAGAGAATAACTCTAATAATAGTGATGTTTTATTAAATTGTAATTCAGAATTATGGATAAGTAGATAAGACAGAAATGTATTACTACTCTCCTAAAAGAAGCAATCAGTAGTGATAGGACCACAAAGATCATACTTGTGATTGCTTAAGAGAAGAGATCAAACAGTTTTCACATTCTTTGGAAATGCCTGTTTATTTCCCAGTAATTAATTGGGAGCTATTCTTAGCAGCCCCTCCACAATCTCTACTTTCTACAACTGAGTTGGAATAACTATGCATAATGTTATAATTATGATATTGCATTTCTTAAACTAAAAACAAAATGTATTGGGGAGACATTGGTTAATAACATTATTTAGGTTTCAGGTGTACGATTCTATAAGACATCATCTGTATATTGCATTGTGTGCTCACCACCACCACCCTATAGTATAGTCTCCCTCCATCACCATATATTTGACCTCCTTTATCCTCTTCATCCTCCCCCTCCCCCTTCCCTCTGGTAAACCTTTGTATCGTTGTCTGTGTCTCTGAGTTTGTTTCTTAAATAATTTATGAAATCCTTCTCTTCAGTTTTGATTAGGCTTTAATAACCTTATCAATGGTTATGTTTTATAACACAAGCAGGAGACATCTGAGATAAGGTGGCCTTGCAGGCCCAAGGGAAAGTAGAAACATTAGCCAGTGGCAGTTCCCAAAATGCAGATTCAATTCAGGATTTGGGGATATAATAGGGTCATTTTAGGTCTTTCTTTTCCTTACGTTCAGAATTTTTCTTGAAGTGATCTTTGGATTTTCTGTATTTAATACTCTTACTGTATAAAATCAAATAAATATATGATTTTTGCTAAGCAAAGGTACGTTTTAGTTCATTGCCTATCTGAATACAAATCATGTATTGGTAGAGGCCAAATAGAGACTTTCTTGTAGGCTCAGATACTTAACTTTTCAGGGATTAATTAGCCACTCTCTTTTCTTTATCTGTTGCCTATTCCTTTATTATTTCTTTGGTAGTCACCAGCACCAGGCATTAGGCAAAGAAAAGTGATTAACTCTTTCCAGACTTCCCTCCCCTTCCTTTTATATGGCTACCTGCATAGCGCGCGCGCACACACACACACACACACACACACACATTCACTCACACACAGCAACTACTTTTTTAAAAAAATTCTCTCCTGAGGATATATTTTTTTAAAAATTGATTTTAAAGAGAGAGGGAAAGAGAAACATCAATCATTTGCCTCCCGCATGCATCCTGACTGGGAACTGAACCCACAACCCTTTGGTGCACACACAGGACGATGCTCCAACCAATTGAGCCACACCAGCCAGGGTGCAACTGCTATTTATTAACCACTTGTAATGTAGCCACCATATGTTAAGCCTTCTCATCCATTGTTATATTCAATACTTACACTAACCCTGATAGGAATTGAGGCTGGGAAGTTACATCACTTGTCTCACTTGTTCGGGATCTCACAGTAGAGTCAGGCTTCAAGCCCAGATCCCTCTGACCCCATTGCCGATGCTGCTAACACATGCCACACCTTTGTATCAGTGGCTTCAGACTGTTGAGTCCACATCAGTGTCTCTACCATGTGAGCTCTTTCAGGGCGGGAGCTGGGGGCCCAGCACACATGTTGTTTATTGGACTGGGTGAGAAGGTTTGGGGGAGCAAGAGGTCTAAATGAGCTGAAGCAGGAGTCAGTGCTGGGGTAGGCTGCCTGTCCCTCGTTTCCATGGGTGATTGAGTCTTCACTCTAAAACGTAGCCATAGACTTGTGCTACAGAAGACTTCTGTCCTGTTTGCAGGGGGCACAGCATGTGTGCTGACTGGGCAGCCCTTCGACACGATGAAAGTGAAGATGCAGACGTTCCCTGACCTGTACAGGGGCCTCACTGACTGCTGCCTAAAGACCTACTCACAGGTGGGCTTCCGGGGTTTCTACAAGGGGACCAGCCCAGCGCTCATCGCCAACATCGCCGAGAACTCTGTCCTCTTCATGTGCTACGGCTTCTGCCAGCAGGTGGTGCGGAAAGTGGTGGGATTGGACAAGCAGGCAAAGCTGAGGTGATTGAAGACACTGACACTTTTTTGATTTGTAAAAAAGCAACACTGTTGTATAGTCAAGATTTTATGATACTTTATGGAGAAAATGTTTCCTTTTTAAAAATAACTACTTTCTTTCTGATTATGAATACACTAGAGGCCCAGTGCATGGATTCGTGCCTGTGGGGTTCCTCAGCCTGGCCTGCGGCCTCTTGCAATCCAGGACCCCTTGGGGGATGTCAGACTGCCGGTTTCAGCCTGGTCCCTGCAGGCCAGTCTGAGGGACCCCACCAGTACACGAATTTGTGCACTGGGCCTCTAGTATGCATATAAGATCTTTGGTTAATTTCTTCCCCCCCTCCCCCTCCCCCCCTTCCCTGAGATTCATCAGTCTCTTCCATGTTTCCATGCCTGTGCATTGAGTGTCTGCCCCCTGGTGGTCAGTGTACATCATATCTACCGGTCGAAAGGTCACTTAGGCTTTTATATGTACTAGAGGGGTCCGTCAGCCCCACTTGTGCCCTCTCACAGTCTGGGACCCCTCGGGAGATAACCACCTTTTGGCTTAGGCCTGTTCCCCGGGTGACAGATGGCAGGCCCGATCCCTCGGTGCCTTCCCCGCCTCCCCGGGTCGCTCACACGGCAGGGCTGATCTGGGGGTTGGGGTGGCACCCCGGCTCGGGTTGCACATAGAATGCCCAGGCAGGCCGGTGAATTGCTGCTGCCCCGCCCGGCCGCCCCGGGTCGGGTCACACATGGATGCCTGCCGCCCCAGGTCGCAGAAAGCAGGCCCGGATGGCGGCAGGGCAGGCGGGATGGCGCTGACCCGCCCTGCCTGCAGTATGCAAATTAGCCGCCATCTTTGTTGGCGGTTAATTTGCATACCACGCTGATTAGCCAATGGGAGGCATAGCGAAGGTATGATCAATTACCATGTTTGTCTACTATTAGATAGGATATATAGTGATTGTGTTGGAATGCACATTTGCATTACACAAAGGGAGAATTGCCAGCCCACCCTTAGGCATTGGTATTCTTCAGGAGAATGCTTTTAAGATGCTGATGGTGGGGCTGCTTCTCTTGTGGTCAGAGGTGCTAGACTAAAACCATAGGTGCAACTTGTGACCCAAACTTTAGGTTCTATTTCATCAGCAAAATAAAAAGTCTTGGAAAAGATTGCCTGAACCAAATAACTTTGAGGAGAGACTTGGAATTTTAGGAAGGGTCAGAAGCATCTGAGAAATTATGGGTGAATCTTCTTTGGCCAAGTCTGCCCCAAACATCAAACTTTGGCTTGTGTCCTGTCATTCTTGGGCATTTATTATACATAGACTAAAAAGAATTTGAAAGCCCCTGGGATGTTTATCCATGCCCCCTTTGAGTATTGCCATGCTTGAAATAACTTAAAACTATTCTATCAGCCTCATGGTTGCAAAGGGCAGGCTTATTGGTTATTTTGGTAGGAATTTGGAATCCCATTGCAATTAAGGTCCTACATGACTGAAGTTAGGTTCCTTTTGTACAGAAATGTTCCCTTGGAGGTGCCTAGAGGTCTAAGCATGCTCCCTTTTATATGAAGGAATTCTGTCTTGATGGATGGAACCTGTTTTTTAAAAGCTCGGGGCTGGATGAGCTCACTCATGGAGACAACGTCTATGGAGGGCTGAGTACTGAGCCTCCAGTATAGAGGGCCAGGGAAAGGAGAGGAAGTAAAGAAAAGCAGGAGACAAACCAGGAGAGTGAGATTTCCCAGAGTAGAGACTGGCAGGAAGAACCTGTTATGACTGCAGCTCAGCCCATTAGAGGAAGAGACTCTGGACTGAGGAGTCTGGGCCTCCAACATCCTTAGAGAAGATGGGAAACAGCAACCACATGGGATTCTGGAGGAGTCCTGCAAGAAAGACACCTTCCTATTTCCCTTGGCCTAAACCAGCACTCAATTATCTTTTGAACTCAGATTCTTTTTCATCTTGCAGAACATAGTTTGCTTGTCACCTGTTGGGGAAATGCTGCCTTAGAGTTTACAGAGCTCTGACGTGTATGCTGTGTTTTTTAGCCCTAATGGTCCTGTGGGACGAGCAAAGTGGCTGTTATGTTTCAAAGAGGAAATGGAGTGCAGGTACTGGCATGTTCAAAAGTCACATGGTAATGGCTGAGAAAGCCAGGGCTCCAGCCCCATCCAGCTTTCTCCATAAGACCATAGTTAGAGTATTTTGTAGGGGTCAAATCCTGATAAAAGATGAATAAGCAGAGCAGTGAAAAGAAGAAACCGCTTGAGAAAACCTGTTGTGAATTTCTGCAGTAATATTGTAAATATTTGTCTGTTCTTGGTTTGAACCCTGCCCCGAGTGGTATCTTCTTTTGACCTTTGGCTGGACAAGATCTTACATGGCAGGATTGTTCAGGTACATATTTGTTAAATGGGTGATAAACAGCCAATTCTTGCAAAATTCCATCCTATGCCTGTCGCCATTTCAGTGCCAGCTCTCAACGCTTATAAGTTAGGCCCAGCCTGGGGCCCATGGACCTCATTTAGTGCCTTGGTAGATGAAAGTATTTATTAGAAAACCAAAGTCCAGGCAGGTCTGATCTGGCCTTGCTGTTGCATTTTAACGACATGCTAGGTGTTTGTTCAGGTGTCCAAACCATTACATCTTTTATTGAATGGGCGGCTCCATTTACTGATGCCACCTTTGTTCCTGCAAACTTGGCAAACTGGTTAATGACCCTGATTGACTGTAGCCTGTCAGCAGATTGACAGAGAGTCCCCAAGGGAGGCCAAGTATGGATCTGCAGGCTGGCTGAAAGACAGCAGAAACCATTTTAAGCTTTGGTTTTGAGAACCGAGCGCAGTAGGAATGGAGTGGGTAGGAGTGGAGTTGAGCGACAGGCAGTTTCCACATTCCGGAGAGCTGAGTGCCAGCATAGTTGTGTATCTGGCTCTGCTCCAGAATGGTATTATGTTCAATTCTCTAACATCAAAAGGGAGTCCATACTGTAAGCAGTGTCTTCCTCTTGAGAGTAAGCTGCTCCGAGCCAACCTTTTGAGACCTAACACCAGCCGTACATCCTTCTGAGGCACTGAGGCCAGGCTACCAGGAGAGAGGATACCAGAGCTGGGATTGGAAGTGGCCCTTGATTTGACACTGCTGTTTGACATCAGTTTATTTAGCTATTAGTTTACTGTAACTTTAGGATAACTGAATGTGGTAGGTCTGTTAAGCTTTTGCTCACAGTTTGGAGAAAAATTGTAAGGGGCTCTCTGTACCTGGGGCAGTAAGCTGAGGAAATTACTCCCCGGGGGCTTTTGGAAATCTGTGAGTGCTGCTGGTTGTCCAGTGACAGCAGGATGCTGGCATTTAACAGGGGAGTGTCTGGGAGCCAGCTGTCCTGCTGTGAGCGGCTCGGTCCTTCCTGCTCAGTGGAGGTTGTTCCACCCCATGTGCCAGTCGTGCTCCCTTGATGAAACACTGCCCGAGGGATGGAAGGGTCATCTTTTCTGACCCCCGTGAACTCTCAGAGAAGCCTTCCTGACAGTTTGTTTCTTAGACTTTCCACCATAGTCTTGAACTCTATTGGATTTCAGTTTCACAATGCTGCTGGTGACTGGCTGGTGGCACTAAACGGATATGAGACGAGGAGTTGAAAACTTCTGTTTTTGTATTTATTTGCATTCATTCCTCCATTTCTATTTCCAGCTTAGCCATTTTACCTGCAACCATTGAACTTGCAGACTCACACTGGCTTTGCCCTCCCTACATGCCCTCTGTGTTGCTGCAGTCAGGAGGTTATTAGCTGAACTGGGAAATCTTTTTGGAATGAACAACTTTTGAGTTAAAAATTTATCTTGGATTTTCATCTGTGGCAGTTGTAATACATGTTTGCTCCAGGTTGGGTTTTGGGTGTGTAGGGATGGCCTCAGAACCTAGTTTTTTGTAAAGCTTAGTGAGCAAAACACACTGGAATATTAACAGTGCATGTGTTAGGGTGGTAGGACTATGGGTAATTTTTTTCTTCCTCTCCATGTTTTGCTTTTTTATGTCACGGTGTGTCTTAGTTCTGGCTGCTATAACTAAATACCATTGACTTGCAGGCTTAAACAACAAACATTTGTTTCTCATAGTTCTTCAGACTGGGAAGTCCAAGGTCAAGGTGCTGGCTGATTCGGTGTCTAGTGAGGGCCCTCTTCCCAGCTTGCAGAGGGATGCCTTCCTGTTGTGTTCTGCATGGAAGAGAGAGCGCATGCAAACTAGCTCTCTGGTCTCTTCTGATAAGGGTACTAATCTCACGAGAAGGTCTCCACCCTCACGATCTCATCTAAACCTAATTACCTCCCAAAGGAACCCCTTCAAATGCCATCACATTGTGGTTAGGCTTCCACGTAGAGTTTGGGGATGGGAGACAAACATTCAGTCCATAGCATGTGACCAATAAAAAGAGCATGGATTTTACCGTCAGGCGGACCTGGATTTGAATCCTAACACTGCCACGTGGAAGCTGTGTGACTAGGCACATTATTTTCCCCGTATGGAGACTGGTGTATTGCTGTCAACCTCACAGGGTTGTGGAATCCTTAGATAAAACAGCCTGTGCAGATTCCCGGTGGGTACTCAGGAACTGTTTTCTCTTATGTACGCTCTGCTCTACCACCAGAGAGTTTCAGCATGGTGAGTGCCGAGTGAATGAAGAACGGGGCAGGTAATTGGTCGCCTGTGCTTGTGTCCTTTCAGTGATCTGCAGAATGCAGCTGCCGGTTCCTTTGCCTCTGCGTTTGCTGCTCTGGTGCTCTGCCCCACTGAGCTCGTGAAGTGCCGGCTACAGACCATGTACGAAATGGAGACTTCAGGAAAGATAGCCAAAAGCCAGAAGTAAGCACCCCTGGGCACAAACAATAGGTCTCTGTTGCCTTACTGTATTGAGTACTTTGTAATTTCATGTTGTGCTAAAATCAAGTAATAGATAGAAAGACAGATTTATCTACTCCAAAATATGGTGTTTCTAGAACCCTTTCCCCTATAGTCAGAGGATAATTTTCTAAATGGATGGGGCGATGGTAGGACCATCACCCCATCTGACAGATATGTAATACCCCACAAGTGAAGAAGCCAGGAGTATCCCCTTTTGGCCTGTTGTGTAAGTAAGGCATGATCTCCAACCAGGATGGGAGCTTTGGTACTGAGAGCTGAGCCTTCACAAGTGCTCATTTGGAATCGGAGATGAATATTTGCCGCCTGTTCCCAGGATTCACATGGGTGTTCAGGCTGATCAGCCCAGATCCTAACTTCCTTAACCCCGCTCCCTAATCCTTTACATTTACCTACAAAGGGCCCAAGGTCTGAAAACCCACGGAAGCCCCTGTAAACATAGCTTTCTTCAGTGATCAAATGATCACTCTTCAACTCGGTCTTGAAAACAGAGTCTAGTTATCCTGTGAGTAATGGTATGCAATATGATGTATTTGAATCGAAAAATAATTGATTATCCTTGTTAACTTCAAAATTTGCTTTTTTATTGTAACATCTGGCTGACAGAAGTTCTGGTGGTGGGTATGGCTGTGGCTAACTCAAAGCCTGTAAGTCTGTTGGGAAAAACCAGTAGATAACCATTTTTAATCTCCTCCCAGTGAGGGTGGGGTACGTCACAGAGCCCTGTTTCCTGCAGCCTTGAGATTCATTACAACCAATTTAAATCTATTAGTCATAACCAGAGGTTCAAATGTGTAAGACTTTAAAACATTTTATTGAAATATGTACACTCAGAAATCGTAAGTGTGTGGTTCTATATGTAGCCACAAAACGAACATGCCTTTGTAACCAGTGGCCAGATTAAAAAATAGAACGTGAACAGCACCCATAAAGTTGTCCTCATGTCCTTTGAAAGTAGTTTAAGGTATTTTCAAAGAAAGTAATTGTTACGCCTGGGTTGTGGTTCAATCCCCCAGTCAGGGTACTTATTGGAGACAACTGATCGATGTTTCTCTTTTTCTCTCCCTTCCTCTCTCTCTAAAAATCAATAAAACAACAAAAAAATACTCATGTCTTTGGGTAAGGATAAAAAAATTAAACTGGATCCATTTAAAAAACAAAACAAAAAACATTGGCCCGAGTGGCTCAGTTGGTTGAGCATGTCCTGTGCACTAAAAGGTTGCAGGTTCCATCCCAGTTGGGGCATATACAGAAGACACCTGATAAATGTTTCTCACATGGATGTTTCTCGCTCTCTCCTACCCTGTCTTCCTCTCCCAACCCCCTCTTTCTGAGCATGTCCTCTGGTGAGGATTAAAAAAAAAAGCCCTGGCTAGTGCTCAGTGGTTAGAGCATCAGCCCATGCACTGAAGGGTTGCAGATTCGATTCCTGGTTAAGGGCATATAGATTGCAGGTTCGATCCCCGCCCCATTTGGGGCGCATGTGGGAGGCAACCAATCGATGTGTCTCTCTCACATCTATGTTTCTCTCTTCCTTCCTGCCCCCACTCCCTCTCCTTTCCTCCCTTCCACTCTCTCTGAAAAGCAATAGAAAAAATATTCTCGGGCAAGTATTAAAAAAAAGAAAGAAAGTAATTGTTAGAGCCAAAGAACTTTGGCAAACAGACATCTTGCACAAAAGTAAATATCGGGTGACTATAGTGAGGCATAGTAGTGTCCACACAGTGGTATGTGATGCTTTAAGGTTGACTTGGATTGGAAGGCAGGCTAATTGTGTTGAATTGGATTACTTTGTCACGTGCATTACAGAATGAGAGCTGTGTTAGAAGGACCTAGCTAAGGGTAATGCCTGAGAAGCCTTCGGAAGTCCTCAGGGAGAGAGAACCATTAAAAGCAGTGGCCTTTACTAACTCGGGCCTTAATCCTGCATTGGTCCAAGCCAGGTCACCTGATGATAACAAAGTGAGAAGCTAGAGGAGTGTGTGGTTTTTGGATTCTTGCTGTTTGGCGGGACATAGTCTGCTGTGGCACACACCATTAGGAAGAGGAGGAGCCCAGGTGGGAAAGTGCCCTGTGTTCTGGCTGCTGCAGTACTCTGATCTGCTTGAAATAAAAGCTCTTGCATACCTTCCTTTCTAGGAACTAAATTCTTGCTGTGTGCCGTACAGGAACTGTATAGCATTACTTTGGTCTTATCTTCAAGGAACATTTACTCCCTTGCTCATTTCTTTGTATTAACACAAAACAAAACAACCCCTAAAACACATGAACAAATTTCCTCAAAACACCAGATCCAAAGAAAGATTAAGGAAATAGGAATTGAAGGAGGTAAGGGATTGGGCAAGTAGAGTACCATCTGTTCTTGCTGAGTTTGGATACTCCTATTATAACTTCACTTATTCACTGTTGAATAAATGGCATTAGTTCTTTTACATTGTTGATAATATGACTTCTAGAAATGTATTTCTGTATCATAGAATAGTTTAGGTGATAACACTTGTCATCACATAATTGTATCTGTGCTTCTCTAGATATTTCCTTCCCACAGGAGTCTTTATTCTCAGAATTCTGGGTCCTCTCTTTATAAAATCAGCTGTTTCCTTCCTAGAGCTTAATCAGGTCTGTTGATTGGGTGCTAATGCCGGTGTTGTGTTTAACACTCTCCCTCTGTCTCCTTCCAGTACAGTTTGGTCTGTAGTGAAGAGTATCCTTAGAAAGGATGGCCCGTTGGGCTTCTATCATGGACTTTCCAGCACTTTACTTCGAGAAGTACCGGGCTATTTCTTCTTTTTCGGCGGCTATGAACAGAGTCGATCGTTTTTTGCCGCAGGGAGATCAAAAGATGAACTAGGTAAATGTATTCACTTTGGGTTTGACAGTGTCAGCTTTCCAATGGTGTGGTTGCTGTGGATTCCCGTGTGCTCTGCGCCCTGTTGTGGGGGCCCACCTGGCACTGGGATTTCCAGATACTGGGAAGCAGTGTGGCCCTGGCAATTGCAGGTACCTTCCTCTAGGTGGCGCTGGCGACTGTTGGCACCTTCCTTTCAGCTTGGTAATTTCCTCAGGACAGGCTGACGCAGTGTATCCCAAACTTCTGTACTGTTACAACATTGATTAATTTGTTCTGGCTCCATCTTAGAGGTGAGGAAATACAGAAATTCCTTTTCCTATGGGAAAACATCAATAAATAGGGAAATCACCTGTAAATTATCTTGCAATAAGCTTAAAATTTGGTAATAAATCTTGATAGTGTTTGAGAGAAGTGAAATTATAGTTCTTTCTAGCTTACTCTATTTAACTGCTAGACACAATGTATCAGTGTTTGGTCCACATGAGTGTGATTACTTTTTCCTTAAAACCTCCCATCAGTGTTTTGGACCTATTCTAGGATTAGTCAAGCTCCCAGGCTTAACTGTTCTGTTTAATAAGACAAATTTTATTTTCCACAGTAAAGGAAGAATCAGGGCTGCTGGGCTTTAAAATATTACAGTACTTCAGAATGAGACAGTTGAAAAGAGGCCTCTGTTTCAGTGCTCTCTCATCTCGTTCCTCCTAGTAGGGCATTGCTGTGCTGCTGGGGGCCTGCTGGTTCTGTGTGGACCAGCCCTCTGGAGGGTGCGAAAGGAGGGCCGCAGAGCCACAATGACCAGCCTAATACGACCCTCATTAGGGCTTCCCCTCCTGGCAAAGTTTACTGTGTGGGTACACAGGGAACCTGTGCTCTTAGAGTTTGACAGTTGCCTCAGAGAACTGTGCTCCACAGCATTAGCATTTTTATTTGCACCTACCTGCAGCCAGACCTCTAGAAATGTCACATCAGCAGTTTTTGAGATAAAACACTGTTTGCTAATTTTCTTCTCTAGGCCCTGTCCCTTTGATGTTAAGTGGTGGAGTTGGTGGAATTTGCCTCTGGCTTGCTGTTTACCCAGTGGATTGTATCAAGTCTAGAATTCAAGTTCTTTCCATGTCTGGAAAACAGGCAGGATTTGTTGGAACCTTTATAAGTGTTGTGAAAAATGAAGGTGGGTCTGCTATTGCACAAACAGAGCACGTATGTATGTCATATTTCACTGCTGGTCTTGTTGCAGTGTATCATGTATAATTGGTGTCTGCCCCATCTCATATTCCTTGTCTAGCACTGTATGTTAATTCATGTTTGTGGATTTGTTTCCAATTCCCTTTCTTTAGCTTACTTTCATTATTCTCAAGAATGTTTAAAGTTCTTATTCCTAACCCCTTAGCCAGGTACCTGTTAGGATGCTTTGTTCTAAACAGCCTGGAGGGAATTATTAAAATATGGACTTTGTTTAAGGGGACAGATGTTTTGAAGTTAGCACCACTTGTTTTATGCTTATAGATATTTTCAGATGACCCTAAGAGAACCACTAAGGGATTTAAAAGAATGTGCACCATGCTTAATCCTTAGTCTCCTGGAAGTAGGAATCACTAAGCAACTTCTGAAGGTGATTTTCTATCAATTTTTAGTTATGTAGGATGATGTAGATTTTCTACTTAATGTTTGTATAAAGCCAGTTTTATGCTACTATAGTGAGTGAAGTCTGTCCTTCCAGCATCCTCTATACATCTTAAAGCTGGAGATGTGAACTCCTCTATCATGATTTTAAAAGCGAGAGCACAGTAACAGTATGCAGAAATTGTTTAATTTGTGTCCCGAATACAGATATCTTGTATATTACTAATAGTAACCCCTCTTTAAATTTACATAATACTTTATAGTTTTACAAAGTACTTACACCTCCCTAATGTAATTGGATCTTCATAGGGCAATGCTAAAACTAGAAATGCTCTTTTCACGTGCCCTATGCCTCGTCTTTGCCTCCCAGGCGAAGCTACAAGATTACGGCAGCCTGTGGCTCTGTGTTCGCCTTCTGTCTGCCCTCGTGAGGCCTCAGTTCTGCCAGATCCACCTACCAGGCGTTAACCAGGCATGGGATTGGTGTATGTTACGTGAGCATCAACCAGCTTTGCTCGGAGTCCTGACGTTGTCCGGCTTCCTATAGTCTGTTTAGTTCCATTAGTCCAGGGGAAATCTGGAAATAAGGTCTTTCATCATGTGTTGGTTTTTAATGCTGTTGTATTTGTAAGTGTAAAATATGTACGCTGTGCAGCTTCATGGAATATCTCTAAGGAAGGGACTCAGTCTTGGATCACCCTTTTGTCTTCTAGGAATAACGGCCTTATATTCTGGACTGAAACCTACTATGATTCGAGCGTTCCCCGCCAATGGGGCACTATTTTTGGCCTATGAATACAGCAGGAAGTTGATGATGAGACAGCTTGAAGCAGACTGAAGTATTCTAGCGAACCTGGATCCAAGTACAAGTGTTTGAGGACTATAACTCATCTCAGGGTTTCATGGAGTACAAGCCCAGTGTGGAATTATTTTAATTTCAGAGTATTTTGTTGTCTTCCATTCTTCTACCCTAAATCTTAAACTTCATGGAAGGACCTCAAATTTTACATAATCTGACTTCTGCCCATAATTGTACTGAAGTAGAAAAGCCGCTGCTGTTGTCCTTGGTAGTACATACCGGGTGAGCCTCTGGCCTCCAGACCTAATCTGACAATCTAAATATAATCAGGGATTTTGCATAAATTTGTATTGTACATGCAGTTTGGATGGTTGTGTGTTGTGAATGAAGCATAATTTTGTTCTGTGTTTAATCAGATCACACCAGAAAAACCCAGAGGTAACCATGTTTCATGAAGATGGTTATGATTACTTAACCCATTCTAGATATAGGGTCTCTTAAAATCTGCTTAACACATGCACTATACCAAGTGGCTCAAGTTTTTAAAAAGGTTTCCTGTGGTGCTTGGAAACCAATACTAGTATATCCATGGATCTTAAAGAAAAGAATTTAACTGTAAACTGATATGGTTTCCATGTTTCTGATTTAACTTTCAGAGTAGGCATCCTGGATTTTTCCAAGCTGCTCTACTGATAAAATAGTGCCATTCATTTTTTTGGTGGGATCATATACTCTCTGAAATATTGTTGGGTGTGGCCTAGAGTATCAAGCCTTTGGAAAGCTGCTTGGCCTTCACTGTGCCAACTCCATTCTTCTCTCAGGAAGAGCTTCCCTCTGCTGGGCTTTATGTTGCGGAAGGGCCTGAGGGGAGGGGGCTGTGCTGCTGTCTTTATGAAGACCTTGTGGCCCACAACAGCCCTTAGCTTTGGTCTCTGGGTCCTGGCCTGGGTAGGATTCCAGAGTATTCTTTGGACCACTTTGGACCATTCACTCATTGCCTCCACCAATTGGAAACCCTTCCTGGGAGTAGAGTGCCAAAGCCAAGAGAAGTCCTTGTTCCCTGTCTGGTGACTGCCAGTGCTCCTGGATGGAGTCCTTTCAGAACTAGACCAAACGTAGTGTGTGCACTCCGCAGTGAGTAACGTCAGGGCTGACCCAGTCTCAAGTTTTTCTTGGGGTCCATAACTCCATCATGCTTTGATAGTGTTGGAACCCCTTCTATCTGGTACTGGCAGTCGTTGAGTTTTAATGATGACTGTATGTGGGGTGTGACTTTATAAAGCAATGAAAAAAAGTAATTTTTATTAAGCTATGCCACATGTATGCAGTAATAGCAACAAAACACATTCCTCTGATTCCCACAGACTTGGAGATGGCAGCTGTTCTTTGGCCATCTGAGTGGCATTTCATCTGAACAGGCTAGAAATGAAGTACTGGCTTCCAGCAGGAAGCGAATTGCTCAGGGTCCCTGGTCCCTCTGTGTGGTGCCCGTCAGCATGTGAACACTGTTGGCAGTAGACCTCACATGTCCTCCTTTAAAGGTTTAACTAAATATCTTCAATAGAAACAGTCTGAGGCAAGGAAGAGTGAGTGGGAGCAAGGAATGGAAAAGTCAGAGGAATTGATTTTTCATTCTATTGAATTCATCATGTATAATTTGTACCATTTCAGATCCGTACTCCAGAAAAAAATATAGTCACTGTGTTTAGAGAAGTTCTAGTGTTCTATATTATTAAATTATTTGCCTAATATTTAAGTATATGAGGAGTTCCTTATATACACTGCAATTATGAAACTCGGTTCACTAGAGTTACTATCTCCCTCCACCAGGCTGTGGATGTGAGGTGTCTGATTTGGCAGGTTACCATTCTTTTTCTTTTAATAGTTAAACTTCTTTCTATTAAGTTATGGATACTATTCCAGGTAATTAAATTCTGTTTAAGAAAACCAATATCAAAAAAAGAAAGAGGCCCTGGCTGGTTTGGCTCAGTGGATAGAGCGTCGGCCCGGGTTTGATTCCGGTCAAGGGCATATGCCTGAGTTGCGGGCTTGATCCCCAGTGGAGGGTGTGCAGGAGGCAGATCAATGATCCGGTCAAGGGCATATGCCTGAGTTGCGGGCTTGATCCCCAGTGGAGGGTGTGCAGGAGGCAGCCGATCAATGATTCTCTCTCACCACTGATGTTTCTATCTCCCTCTCCCTCTCCCTTTCTCTCTGAAATCAATGAAAATGTATATTTAAAAACAACAACAACAAAGAACAAAAGAAAACCAGTATCATTCTGATATATTCTAAATAAGTTTCTTGTGTTCAAAGAGTTATTCACATTGGGTTCTAAGACAGCAACCCCCTGGGAGACCCTAAGCAAGTTCTCTTTCTAGGAGAGGAAGAAGACTTGTGTGGCAACTCATTGCCAGAAATTCTGACGGATCTTGGCAGATTAGAGAAGAAAAATCCCAACTGTATCTCCTTATTTCAAAGAGCAAGATTCTTAAAAATGGGGGTCTGCCTGTATTGAAATAGATAGATCTTACTCCTCCATGAGCCAGCTAAGCACTTCCCCCATTCAATTAAGCCTGCCCCCTGATGTGCATTCTGGAAACAATACAGCCTGTTCTGCCACAACACGTTTCTGTAGCACCAATTAACGGAATAATACAGTCATAACCTGGAAGGAACTTGAGAGGGTCCTCCAAGATCTCTTCCTTCAGGGCAGCCAGGTTAGGGAGAGTAGGGTAATAACTTTTGTCAAAAGCAAAAAGCCTTCAGTTGGCCTTCTGCACTGGCAGCTCTGACCCTTTGTGGGCTGTTTTGAAACAAGAAGAGAGCACCTGTGCTGGTGCCACTTTGGCACCCACCAGCCTTTCTGTAATAAGGTATTGCCCAGTTTCCCCTTTTAAAAAATGCCTACTGTGGCAACCTCCAGGCATTCTGCGCTGCTACCTGGGTGGTTAGTGGTTAATGTGCTGGTTGCGTTTGTTAGTTGGAGTGGTTTGCCCCAAACCTCCAAACCCCCTAAACTCCCAACCCTGTCTCCCCCGAGCAAACCATTTTAGTCTGTGTTTTTTGCAGAGTGAAAGGTTTTTCAGGAATGGGTTTAGTGTGTTTTAGCAGAGCACTGTTTCTTATTGCTAGCTGTGTTTCCCAATGAATTTAACTTGGTCTAGATTGTTGAGAGCCTTGCCAAATAAAGGAAAAATCACTCAAGTAAGGATAATTTCAACAGAGCCAAAATAGAACTGTTTTCAAGCACAATCATGGCCTTAAGGTACAGTGGCAGTGAAAGTACTTAGAATAGCACTGGGTACCAAAGAGAAAATGATTCCCTCCAGACACAGGACTAGAATGAAAAGGCGACCTTCCCTCAGAGTTCCCCGAGCTGCTTTATCCGTCATGTTGACAAGATTCTCCTAGTCTCCCCACGTCTGCGTGTGACTAAAGGAGCCTCGTCGTGCTCTGAGGTGCTTGGAGAGCAAGAGAAAAGCGTGTGTTTGGGGTGAGGGGCTGCTGTGTAAACACGTCTCTGGGTTTAAAAGTCTCTGCTGTCAATCTGGTATTTGTTAGTTTGTAAATCAAATGGAGAAAGAAACTAGAAATTACCTTCTAATCTGAAATTACAAATGTGAAACAAAGGGAATAAATACTTGTCCAAAAATATGTAAATAAGTGAAACAAACCCACGGTATTAGGGGGAATCACAATTTTTAAATATTCCAATTATTTTGATATAAAAGTTTTCTTTAAAGTTTTTAAAAGTGATAACTAATGTTCCTGTGTATTGTGTTCCAAATTTATCTCAAAACTTTGTGTGAAGTATATTCCTTCAAAAAGGAAAAAAAATTGCCATTGACATTTTCTCTTGTATATATTTAATATATGTTGAATAGTATTCTCAAGAACATATGTACACATATGTAAATATAAGTATACCAGCAAGGAAGAGGGTTTTGAAGATATAAATACATAGCAGGGATTGGGAAGAATATGATTCTATTCTAGAAGGGGAACTACACTTAATCAGATACCAGGCACAACTTAACATCATCAAAATAAATTTCAACTGCAAACTCTGGACGATAAATTTTCCATGCTTTTGGTTTATGGGGATTATCCAATTCATTTCTTGAAAGATAAAGCCTAGAATAGAAAAAACACATATTTTAGGGCTTATAGAAAAGCCATTTAAGGCACCCTTTTTAAGGCTTTAAAAAAAGATTTGCTGGCCAAGATTAGTCTCTGCCCACTTTTCTCTTAGTTTTTTATGAGCCAATGCTCCCACTTTCTCTACTGAGATGCAAAATATCTTAATATTCACTAACAAACACATAGTAACAATATGTCACTGATTCTTTTAACATTGCCTTTTATGGAATGAATAAAAGACATCTGGGTTTAATAAAATAAATGTTTATGTGACAGAAATCAGCCAGAGAAGAATAGGTGTGTATTAAAACCAGGAATAAAATACTGAGTGTCTTTTCAATGATTAAGTTGGCATTTTAGCTGATAACAATCTCATAACTAATTAAAACAGCTTTACCAAGTAGTATGGACACTTCAATGTTGAAGAAATCTTTAGAAACATGTAAAAGTGAGGAGGAAAGTGATCTGACTGTGGTTGTCTCTCTAATATGAACATGGTCTTTTAAAGGGAAAAAAAAAAGTGCCCTTATTTAGCAATTACCACTTCGTAGGCATCCCACCTAATGAAGTTCCACCCAGATATCTATTTGAGAGATTTTGCCTCTGTTGTGAGTTAAAGTTTATTATTTGTATACATCCAGGGAAGGAAACTGGTTACAAAATTTTCAATCTAAAATTCACTCTATCCAAATCCATTAAATGTGTGTACATTATAAGTATGTATATTAGATGCTCAATTTCCTGTTGCCTTACTGGACTCAAGTGTGAGTAGATACAGTTCATATTTGAAGAATAGGCTAGGTTTATGTAATGAGAACTATCAATTCATGCCAAATACAATCACAACTGCTTCAAAACTCATCTGCATGAGTTTTTGAACATTTTTTCTTTTGTGTTGGGTGGTATTGTGATAGCAATAATCTTAAATTTGTTTCAGCACCATGAAACAAATATTTAAAGTGGAGAATTTCTAGACTCAGGAATGAGTTTCCAGAAGTTTCTTTGGAATAATAATCTTCAAATCAATTAATATTTACCTTTTTAAAAGTGGTTCCCAATTTAGTTATTAGAAATCACGTTTAAATGTGAGACTATTAATGATTTTTAAAAAATTATAAGGTAAAATTTATTTAGAAAGTTACAGAAATAGTAGAAGGGCCCTTGGAGCTTAGAAGGAAAAGGGAGAAGATACTCGCTTTGAGGGACAAAAAAGGGAGAAGAGGCTAGGTTGTGTTCTGGAAAAGAGAGAGAGCACACACTATGAATGATTTTTTTTAGCTGTCTTCACAGATACTATGTCTTATGACTTCTGTCCTAGATTTTTCCCCACCCCCACCCCCCGCCGCCGCCAGGTGACACCTTACTTTTGCACAGAATTTGGTGGTGGTCAGTCATCAATAAATGAACATATACCGAGGATCTGTCCTATTTAAGGTACTGAGCAAACTCAAACTGCTGGATTTATTACCACATTCAAGATCTGATTATAACATGTTTTAACTTATAACACAGTCCTATGGCATGTCCTTGAGGATAATGCAAATCTCAAGAATAGCCATATTTTTATAATAACCAGATTAAATGAGTATGTGAATGAAGAATGGTGACTTGAGGATTTTTTGGTTTCTGTAAACCAAGTTTATGGCAATCAGCAAAAGACTTGCTATTACACCGTACACAAACATTGAAGATAAGGCTATTTCTACTGGGTTATATAATAAACCATACCTGTTATTTTCTATAAAGGATGTGTGGAACCAAAAGTAAAAGGGGCAGTTGTCATAGTATTTAGGAAGATCCTAAAAATACATGGATTTAAAAAAGAAGGTTATTCTTCATAATAAAAGTGATACCAAAAACTAATCACCCAACAGGGATTACAATTCCTTCCTTTATTCATTTATATATTTATCAAACAATCGCAGCCATTAAATGTGCAGCGATTACAGTCTACTACATGACACCGAGGACACAAGGGAGGAGGCTTTCAGGGATCGCTGTTTCTATCAAAATTTTCAAGGAAATGTATCTTTTCTTTTTTTAAATGTTTTTATTGATTTCAGAGAGGAAGGAAGAGGGAGAGATAGAAACATCAATGATGAGAGAATCATTGAACGGCTACCTCCTGCACATCCTCCACTGGAGACTGAACCCGAAACCTGGGAATTGAACCATGACCTTCTGGTTCATAGGTTGGCACTCAACCACTGAGCCACACAGGCCAGGCATGTATCTTTTCTGTGATGGACATTTATGCATTTTATCTGGTTTAGATAGTGCTAAGCAGAATCTATTAAGGACCTGTGCTTATTTATGCACAAATATATCATCCATTCCTACAAGGAGCCGCTATTATATAATTAACTATCATTATTAATGATGATAGAAATACCTAAATTTTTTGAAAGTGCTTTTACTTCATGGCCCTTGAAAATCATAAAGGCCAGATAGTATTAGCATCCTCTGGGCCAGTGCTCTTCACCAGTCTTCCAGCTTAGAGGTCAATGATTGAGAGAGAATTCAGACTGGCTCCATTATTCAAGGGGTAACCATCCAATATGGGAACTATCCAGGTCACTTGCTTTAACACATTTACCATTTCAATACTTACTAGTAGTAGATTCTCCCCTAACAGGGAGAAAGCAGGGGCTAAAGGAGGACACAGGAAATATGTTTTAAATCAAAGGACACAACCCTGGCTGGTGTGGCGAGTGGTTAGAGTATCTGCCAGAGCACTGAAGGGTTGCAGGTTTGATTCCCAATCAAGGGCATGTACCTGGGTTGCAGGTTCAATTCCCATTCCCAGTTGGGGTGTATGTTGGAGGCAACTATGTGTCTCTCTCACATTGACATTTCTCCCTCCCATCCTCCCTCCCTCCCTCCCTTCTTCCCTCCCTCCCTCTGTCCTACTTCCCTTCCACTCTCTCTAAAAGAAAAAAAAAATCAATGGAAAAAATATCCTCAGCTGAGGATTAACCAAAAAAACTTGTTAATTGATGGACATAGTTTCTTATTGGAAGCTTTGGTTGGTTTTACAGGAAAATTAATTGAAACTATTGAGATTAGAAATGTGTTATATACAGAGTAATGCCCAGACATACATTTTATGACTGGTCAATATAAATTATACACTCATGGTACAGTAATGACAGCAGAATTCTTATTTTTCATAAAGTAAATATTGGATTTTTTATAAAGTAAACATTGCATTAAAATACTACTTATAATGTATTATATAACAATTCAGAAGAAAGTAAAATCTTCACTTTCAAGTATTTAAAAAATTATGGGGAGCAATGTGTTTTAAATGTATAAAATATAAAACAATAATTTGACTATTCTATGCAGTAAAACATATCTTTGTCTTTTTTTACATCTTAGTTTTTGTGTTACTTATGTGAAAATTAATACATACATATTGTATAGAAATTAGAAAAGCAAATGAGCAAAATTTTAAAATTACATATGTTCTTTAAAAAAAGTGTTATGGATCTGACTTGTTTTTTTCTTCCTCCCTGGTTAGGAGTTGACATCTATCATCTCCCTTGTTGAGATATGTAGCAATGGAAATCTCAAGCCAGAATTATTCAAAAAACCAAACAAGAATAACAGCATAGGTTGTTTCTTGATTACTCACTGAAGAAGACAGAAATTGCACTTTTACATCATCATACAGAAGTGGACAGTTGCATAGATGAATTGTTACTCTGTCCCTTTCAATATCATGAACTACCTGTGAATGAACACATGGAATTCAAATAATGAGATAGCTGATAATGAGATAGAAAGTATAACAGGGAAGTTCATGTTTACTTATTGAGGCTTTCTATATTTACCAAGTACTCTTGGTCTCATAGCCCTATCACTACATGTATAAATAAATGTTAATCATTGTTTCTATAAAGTTGCAATACTTGTTTACCTTTTTAAAAAGCCAATATGTTTGAGGGTTATGGTGGGGCACTGTTGAAAAGCAAAGTATTCAATTTTCTATTACTGTTTCACCAAGTAAACATTAATATTGACTGTGCGTCACCTGATTTTCATATGTTGGGAATACACTAAGAAGCTCAATTTTAAAGCTGGCATTCACATTCAAAAAGCAAAGAATAACTGTCATGCTTTGTTAAAAATGTTATTTGCCGATGGGATCATGGGCCTTGTCCATAGCAGACTGCTAGATGAAGTTACCAAAGATAGGCCAAGTCTCTGGAATGAACAACTTTGAAGCTATAGTAAGTATTTCTTTGTTATTGATTCACCCTTGTGTAATAGTGCCACCCACAATGAGAAAGGTCTATGCTAGGCTTTAGAAAAATACAAAAGAAGGTGCAGACTCAGTTGAAAATTCAGGGAGCTATACACATAAGGAATGATAGTAGAATGGCATATAATTATGTGTTGAGCTGTATGATGAAGACTGAGTGTGCTGTTGCATGCTTGGGGAGGTTAACAGGAGGTATAGGATAAGAAAGCTTCTTTGAAGAGGCAGAACTTGAGTTGGGAATGGAAGGATTTGCATAAATGTAGAGGAGATATGAAAAGAGAACCCAGTAGGGATGGGGGTTGGTGGGGGAAGGGGAAGGAGGAGAAAAGACCTGCAGAAACATGAAATAGAAATTAGAGTTGTGTTCCAAGGACCAGAAGGGTCCCAGGCTACTTGAAAGGGAATCTGCAGGCCAAATTACTAATGGAAATGATCTCAAATATCATAGGGTTGTATCTTGAGAGTTCAAGAGCCAGGAAAATAAGAAAGAAGTTATTAAAGAGTATGTGGGGCAATTCCTATGTGACACAGTGGCCTGATCATTATTACACACTAGAGGCCTGGTGCACAAAATTCATGCATGCGGGAGGCGGGGGGTGTCCCTCAACCTGACCTGCACTCTCTCCAATCTGGGACCCCTTGGGGGATGTCCGACTGCCAGTTTAGGCCCAATTCCGCAGGGACATCCCTCTCACAATCGGGGACTGCTGGCTCCTAACCGCTCGCCTGCCTGCCTGCCCGATCACCCCTAACCGCTCCCCTGCCTACCTGATTGATGCCTAACTGCTCCCCTGTCGGCCTGATCGCCCCCAACTTCCCTCCCCTGCTGGCCTGTTCACCCCCAACTGCCCTCCCCTGCTGGCCTGATCACCCACAACTGCCCTCTCCTGCCGGCCACCTTGTGGCGGCCATCTTGTGATGACGTCACATGAAGGCATCGTGCAACTCCACCTAGGCTTTTATTATGTAGGATAACATTTACTTAGTAATTTATAGTTTATAAAGGAGTTTCACATATATTAACCAATTCAATCCTCACAATACTTGAAACGTAATCTTTATTTTACAGATAAGAATATTGAGATATTAACTGTCTTTGACTATTGGCACACAGTGTGTCTTCTGCTCTACCTACAACTTTTCACAATGAGAGCAGTATTTCAGGATGCATATTGTAGGACTCTATATATGCACTGTATAAGGAGGGGAAAAAAAGGTAAAGGGATGACTATAGAAATCTAGGCATGAGCAAATGAGGTCCTGGACTAGGTAGTGGCAATAGGAACAGAAAGAAAAAGAGATTTCAAAGGTATAATCAGCAGGATTTAGGGGGCCAAGAGAAAGAGAGGATCAAAGATAATACCAAATTTGAAGGCCTGAGTGAGAGAATGCTAGTGCCATTTTCAGAAGCAGAAGAAAAACTCATTTGATAAATATATTTTTTCGTTTTTATTGAATTTATTGGGATGACACTGGTTAAAAAATTATATAAGTTCCAGGTGCACAACTCTGCAACACATTATCATACACTATTGTGTGTTCACCACCCCAAGTCAAGTCTTTGTCCATCACCATTTATCCTCCCTATAATCTCCTCCACCTGCCCCCCACTTTTCCTCCCCCAGGCAATCACCACACTGTTGTCTGTGTCCATGAGTTTTTCTCTCTCTTTTTTCCTTTTTTTCTCAATCCCACCACCCCTCCCCCTGACAGGGGTCAGCCTGCTCTCTATCCATGAGTGTGTCTCTACTTTGCTTATTAGTTCAGTTTGTTCATTAGATTCCACATACGAGTGAAATCATATGGTACTTGTCTTTTTCTCATTGGCTTATTCCACTTAGCATAATAATCTCTAGGATCATCCATGCTGTCCCCAAAAGATAAGAATTCCTTCTTTTTTACCGCCAAGTAGCATTTCATTGTTTAAATGTACCACAGCTGAGAAACCAAGATGGCGACATAGGTAAACACGGAAAATTGCTGCCTCGCACAACCACTTCAAAAATACAACTAAAAGACAAAATGGACATCATCCAGAACCACAGGAAGGCTGGCTGAGTGGAAATTCTACAACTAGAAGGAAAGAGAAAAGCACACTGAAACTCAGAGGAGGTGCAGAAGTAAAGTGCAGA
>NW_005369062.1:2015388-2030644 GCF_000412655.1 Myotis brandtii | reverse complement strand
AATAGACTTACAGGTCCAGGAAGTGCAGAGAACCCCAAACAAAAGGAATCCAAAGAGGACCACACCAAGACACATCATAATTAAAATGCCAAGAGCAAAAGACAAAGAGAGAATCTTAAAAGCAGCAAGAGAAAAAAAGTCAGTTACCTATAAGGGAGTACCCATACGACTGTCAGCTGATTTCTCAACAGAAACTTTGCAGGCCAGAAGGGAGTGGCAAGAAATATTCAAAGTGATGAATAGCAAGAACCTACAACCAAGATTACTTTATCCAGCAAAGCTATCATTCAGAATTGAAGGTCAGATAAAGAGCTTCACAGATAAGGAAAAGCTAAAGGAGTTCATCACCACCAAACCAGTATTATATGAAATGCTGAAAGGTATCCTTTAAGAAGAGGAAGAAGAAGAAAAAGGTAAAGATACAAATTATGAACAACAAATACACATCTATCAACAAGTGAATCTAAAAATCAAGTGAATAAATAATCTGATGAACAGTATGAACTGGTGATTGTAATAGAATCAGGGACATAGAAAGGGAATGGACTGACTATTCTTGGGGGGGGGGAAGGGGTGTGGGGGTGCAGGAAGAGACTGGACAAAAATCGTACACCTATGGATGAGGACAGTGGGGATGTGGGTAAGGGCAGAGGGTGGGGTAGGAACCGGGTGGAGGGGAGCTATGGGGGGAATAAAAGGAACAACTGTAATAATCTGAACAATAAAGATTTAATTAAAAAAATAAATGTACCACAGCTTTTTAATCCACTCATCTATTGATGGGCACTTGGGCTGTTTCCAGATCTTATCTAGTAAATAATGCTGCAATAAACATAGGGGCGTGTATATTATTTTGAATTATTAATGTTTTGGGTTTCTTTGGATAAATTTCCAGAAGTGGAATTGATGGTTCATAAGGCACTTCCACTTTTAATTATTTGAGGAACCTCCATACTGCTTTCCACAGCGGCTGCACCAGTCTGCATCCCCACCAACAGTGCACAAGGGGTCCCTTTTCTCCACATCCTTGCCAACACTTGTTGTTTGTGAATTTATGATGATAGCCATTCTGGCATATATGAGGTGATATCTCATTGTGGTTTTAATTTGCATTTCTCTGATGATTAGTGACATTGATCACTTTTTCATATGTCTATTGGCCATCTGTAAGTCCTCTTGGGAGAAGTGTCTATTCAGGTCCGTTGTCCATTTTTAAATTTAATTGTTTTTTTTGTGTTGAGTTTTATACGTTCTTTATAAAATTGTGGATAGTAACCCCTTATTAGATGTATCAGCAAATATGTTCTCCCATTCATTCAGTAAGTTGTCTTTTCATTTTGTTGATGGTTTCCTTTGCTGTGCAAACACTTTTTAGTTTGTTGTAGTCCAATTTGTTTATTTTTTCTTTTGTTTCCCTTGCCTGAGGAAATATGATGTGTTTGAATTATAGGAGCAGAGACTGTCCATGTTGTAACTCCTACATCTACCACACAGTGGATGCTGTGTTGCGTGAATGAGAGAAAAAAATGTATAGTTTAAAGCAGAAAAATGGATGAGCGGAACCAAGAATAGAGTATGTACAGAGGTAAGAACAGAAAGCCAAAGATCAGGCCTGGGTTAGTGCCCTCCATCAGGGGAGGGGCAAAAAGAACGGAAAGAAATGGTGTTGGAGAGGTAAGAGGGGAACTAGAGACAAGCCTGAGAATTTTCAAAGTTTGTATTTCTTAGACCCATGAAGGAAGCTTTCTTGTTGCTTCAGAAAAGGTCTGTAGTCTTAGATATTTTTTCAATATTTAGGAAAATATGGATCTGACCTACCACCTGGAAAAAGCTACTAAATGTGATGACATCAAAAAAGCAGTGAAGCAAGCATCAGAGGGCCCCCTCAAGGGCATCCTGGGTGATACTGAGGACCTGGTTGTCGCCTGTGACTTTAACAGTGACAACCACTCCTTCACCTTTTATTTTTGCTGGAGCTGGCATTGCCCTCAATGTTCACTTTGTCAAGCTCATTCCCTTTTTTGACGATGAATTTGGCTACAGCATTAGAGTGGTGGGCCTTATGGTCCACATGACCTCCCTGGTAAGAGCCCCTGGACCAGGAGCCCCAGCGAGAGAAAGAGAGGCCCTCACTGCTGGGGAGTCCTTGCCCCCAATCAGTCCCCCAACACATTGAGAACCTCCTCACCTCCATAGTTTCCATCCCAGACTTCCTGAAGAATGGGAGGGCTTAGGGAACTCCACCTTGTCATGCGCCATCAATCAAGTTCACTGTACCCACCAAAAATAAAAATTGACTACCAGGTCCCATTGCTTTGGGTCTTTTGCAATGACATTTTTTTTCTCATAGTGCAGTCCCATGAGACGTCTGAGTTAGAATCACCTGAGACATTGCTAAATCTAGATTCCTGGGTCTCATTCCAAATTTCCTCAATCATACTTTGGTGTACAACCTAGAAATCTGCATCTTTATAAGCTCAGAGGTGATTGATATGCATACTAAAATTTCAGAGTCAGCGCCATATAATAAAAATGACCAAGAAAAAAAGGTCTGGCTAAAAATGACCAGAGATAAGAACAGGTACATGAATTTAAAACTCTGATAGATTCATGGTAACATGCTTGGCATTGTGCAAATATGAAAACCAAGGCAACACTCTGAGCTGAAAATATATTCTGGAACATGCTCTGAAAAATCTATTTTGAACAGTGAGTTTAATTTAGCTCTGACTGCATTCAAACCCAGGGGCACCAAGTTGCATAGGAACCAAAAAGCAACATGGCCTCTCCTTGTGGCGAGCAAGGGCTGTGGGAGGTCAACATACTGATCTGACATTGCGATGTAAAGCAGTGCTTTTCCAGTTCACATACTTTCTCTTACCCTACAGTTTTTGGAAGCAGAACAGAAAAAGGCAATCTTTTGACGCATTATTATTTTCACTTTTAGATCATCACCGTTGCCTTTTCCAACACCTGAATGAAAATAAAAAGTTAGAGTAAAGATCAAAAAGTCTCAACAATTAACATTATAAATTAAAAAGAGAGGAAATCCCAGGTAACAATATCCTGTATAATAAAAGAGAAACATGTAAATTGACCGTCCCTCTGCTGATCTCACTAGCCAATCAGGGGTGAGTATGCAAATTAACCCAACAAAGATGGCGGGTTAATTTGCATCCACAGGCGCCAGGCAGAGAGCAGAGCAGGAGAACCAGCGGCTTGGGGGGACATGGCTCCCTTGGTCGCTCCCCCAAGCCACCGGGTGGAGAGCAGAGCGGGAGAGCCGGCAGAGAGTGGAGCGGCTTGGGGAACTTGGCTCCCCAAGCCACCAGACAGAGAGCAGAGAGGGAGAGCTGGTGGCTTAGAGGAATTGGCAGAGTGGGAGGCCATGGGATGGAGACAGAGCAGGAAGGGAAAACCAAGAGCGTGGGGAGCACCAGGAATGCTGGGAATCGTAGTTCTGGTGGCAGATGGATCTCCTAGATACTAGAGCAGCCGTGGGTAAACTATGGCCCGCGGGCTGGATCCGGCCCGTTTGAAATGAATAAAACTAAAAAAAAAAAAAAAGACCGTACCCTTTTATGTAATGATGTTTACTTTGAATTTATATTAGTTCACACAAACACTCCATCCATGCTTTTGTTCCGGCCCTCCGGTCTAGTTTAAGAACCCATTGTGGCCCTTGAGTCAAAAAGTTTGCCCACCCCTGTACTAGAGCAAAGTGAGCCTGGAGCAAGTTACTGTTGAGGTGGGGGATGGAGGGCAAGCAAAGGTGAGAGACATAAGTAAAATCAGAGTGTCTAGGAAAAATTAAAGAGAAGTTATCCTAAAACTTCCAGGAAATCTCCACCAATGGAGCAAAGAAAAAAAATGCCTCTATTATTCTGTGAGCAACAAACCAAACTGAGTTGGGGTCTCAGACAATTCACTCATATGATTGCAAAGACAGACAGAAACTCCTGGATTGGAGAGGGCTACCCTGAGGGCTCCCAGATTGGAGAGGGTGCAGGTCGGGCTGAGGGACCCAACCCCAGTTCACGAATCTTCATGCACTGGGCCTCTAGTATCAATATAAAATAATTTGGGTGCATGAATTTTGTCTCTGAAAGACAAGGCTTCAAGCCAATTCTGTCTCCTAAAGCAGACTTTATAAGTCTGGAGAAGAGACATAGTTCAGCTTCTAAGATTTGTCTTTCTAGAAAAAAAGAAATTAGGGAAAGTGACTTGTAACTTTTCTTGCTAATGTGTTGCTTTCTTCAGAATTCAAATCATGATGTTTCTTAGTAACAGTCTAAATTCCTCTTTCTTTAGTTCCTAGGGAGCAGTTTCTGTGAAAATATAGGATACACAAAATATAGGATTCCTGTGGTGTTAAGTGTACATTTATAAACAAATGGTTTCTTGATCCTTTTTTCAATTCAAATGATCCACTTTCTTTAGCATTTCCTCAAAGGGCTAGTTTTTCAAGCTTCCAATCAAGTTTTATTGCTTTCGCTCAACCCTGCACATTTTACTTAAATATGCACAGAACTAAAGGTACAGAAGTGAAACAAATATTCTAATAAAGTCATATCTCGATCATTCTTGACTATTCACCTTATATTATGTTTGCTTTGTTTTCATTTCATTTTGTTCCCACTAACACCATATCATTAACTTGTCATTAGGATCATAGTTTCTTTGCCTCAGTTCCCTCAGTACCATTCTAGCTGCAGAGCTTCTTTCTAACGATGTCTACCAAAAACCAGTGAAATACAAATTTAAACTAAGTCAAATATCACGTGATAAGAAAAGGGCATTGATTTAAAAGTTTAAATTACAACACATTTAGAATTTTTAAAATAATTACATGATTTAAAAATTAAAGGTAAAAAGACATGAAGTGAAAAGTCTCTCACCCATTCCACACCTAGTTAATTCTCCACCCCCAAATGTTTTATGCTTCTATAATTAAGTATAAAAATATATCCTCCCACACATTTTACCAATACAGACACACACAAATATGAACACATATTTATTTCCTTTTTTGTTTTACAGAAATTGTTGCATACAATAGAATTGTCCTATATCTTCCATTTTTGAAATACATGTCAAAAATTATTTAACTCATTCATTAATAAGGAAACATTCATTAATAAGTATGATGTTATAGCTAGTTCAAAGTACTGCACATTTATAGCAGATAAGGAAGGATGAAATGAATCTACAAATAGACACTAAATGGGTCAATAATCAATTGCATCACACCACGCACAATTAATTTGCATTTCTATTTCTATGTGTAAAAATGTTGTTCATTAATATGAGGTTTTTACAACTTACGAAGTTGTAAAATAGTTTCAAGACCATGGGAGGTGGAGACAACCCAGAAAGTGCACTAGATATTGCCCATTTCAAAGTCTTTCACACTTTTTTCTCCCCATCACCTTTCTGTTGTGATCATAAAAATTATTCTTATTTCAAAAGAGGGCCGAGGTCATTAGTTTGACCTGATTGTTTAATTGGGTGCAGCAAGAATCTTAACTTACCATAGGCCTTCTTACATTGGCCCTGCAAGCCTAGACCCACTGTACTGACCAGCGCTGAGGCCACAACATGCTCTCTGGAAGTCTTCATGAAGGATCTCAAATAGGACTTTTAAAATCCGCTATTTTATGATAGCCTGAGAGTAGGAAACCAGCCCTGTGGAACTCTCCACCAGCTCTCACCTGCAGTACTCAGACATTTGGGTTAGCTCTGCTGTTCTCCAGGTGTGAGCTGTACATTTTACTAAACAATGTCTCCACAGAGTTTAAGTAAAATTCAAAATATTAAGAGAGAAGTGATGGTCTTAAGATATAATATCAGATTAAGGCAACATGTGACATTCTAGACCTTACTAAAAACATTTTGAAGCTTATAATTTTGAGAAACTATTCCTATTCTCATTGTTCATGTTAAAGAGATGCATTAAAACTCCATTAGACTAAATGCTGGTTTGCCTGTTTGGAATAGTTTAATGCTCACAGAGCTTTGTATAGATACTCTTGCTCCCATGGTTAACAAAGAGGAAGCTGAGGCTGAGTATATATTCAGGTACCATAGGGGTTCTCAGGCCACTAAGTTGGTTTTACATTTGGGATTAAATTTCTGAGTGGAAGTAGCTGCTCCAACAGCCAACTGTGCTGCCTTCCTCACTGCAGAAGAAAGCCGTCTAGCTCTATTTGCAGGGCGCCGCTTTGTGTGGGAAGGAAGAAGCAAGGTACTGCTATCCTCTATCTTCTACCACCTGCTGGACAAGCCTGGCTCTACCTGGGGAGGTCTGGCCAGGGCTGGAGTTCCATTCAGCTCCCCTACAGCCCTGTCCTGCACAATCCCCCACATCCCTTGACCCAGTCACAATGGTCTTTGCAGAGGAATGCCATCTACAAAGCCTTTTCACCAACAGTTGTTCATTTATATACACAGGCGGCATACTGTCACAACAGGCTGTGTTTCACAGGTCTGCCTGAACAATGCTTGTTTGGAAATCTAGACCAAAATGTTCCACACAGGCAACATACTGAGTTGAAGTTGTTTGCAGAAGTCAGAAAACTATGTAATCTGTTTGTGGTAATCTATTAAAATTCCTCACTGCCAACAAGAAGTGGTGGCGGTGTGTGTGTGTGGGTGGGGGGGGGGGGGGGGGGGAGGAGGGATGCACATAAACTAAAAAAAGTATTTTATATTTTAACTAACAATTTTAATTTATTTTCTGACTATGCCATTTTAAGTATTTTGAAGGATTTTTAAATTTCTGAATAATTGGATCAAATGTTTAAAATATATATTTTCAGATCCTTATTTTGTGTGACTCCTCAGAAGACTAAACACTAAGCCATCTGGGTGGATACCAACTCCCTGGCACCACACCACGAGTGAGAGGCCAGCACGCCACCCTCCTAGTGGGCCACAGTCTGGCTGCTGCTTTAAGGATTTGGGAGCCTTGCCCCGGATGCACCTCTGCAGGGGAGAACGAGGTGCAGACCCAATGACATTCCTTCCACACCACGCCCTGCTTCCCCAGTTCCTCTAAGGGTGAGCTGTGCAGGGAAGCGAGGTGGGTGACAGAATTAGAGACATGGGACTTCAGGCCCGTTCCTCTCTCTACCTTTTTTCTTTTCTTTCTAAAGTCCCAGAGATGAATGATCTGATGAATTTTCCTGATTCTTTGGGTGATGGTGGATCTAGTCAACTCTTTTGAGGTTTATAAGGATTTTCATTCCTGGTAATAATAAATAATTGGTAACAGCTGGGAGGCCAAAAGATACCCCACAGAGCCCAGGTTTTTCCCAACTCTTTCTGTGTTCATGCAGATTCAGGTAACAAAGACCTAAGTGCTGACCTCAGAAAGCTTTTCTTGACCCCCAGGATGGACTGGGCCCAGCCTCTGTGTGCCCCCAACACTATGGTCAGCTCTTTATCTATGTACTCATTCCACTCCTCTGCTACCACCCAGGGACTTGGGATACTAGCATGGGTCCTGGTAGTTATTTGTAAAGAGAATTTCTGGCAACAAAATTATTTTGCAAGCCAGATGTTTAAGACATCTTGATGGAGTTGCTAAAGGTAAGAGAGCTATAGGTGGAAGAGGAAGGGGAAGGAGAGAGAGACCAGGGTGATGAGAGTGAAAGGATCTCTGAAAGGGGTAGGTGAAAAAATGATGTAGGGATGCCTCTGCCAAGATAAACGTAAACTAGAGGTGGGTGTGAGAAAATGGTCTCCAGGACTCATGGGTCTTCCTCTCTTCTGAATCAGAGGTTACACTGTGAAAAGTCTAACCTGGGCATCAGTGAGAACAGGAAATAAGGAAGGGGATGGAGCACCCCCAAATTGATGATGGGAAAGGTAAAGGTAAGGGTTGGAAGTCTGGCCACAGCACTCCTGGGCTTATGGCCATTCCAGGGGGAGAGGTTCATATATGAGGATATACAAGATAGTTCAGAGTTGGGATTCTCTGTATGTATAAATGTGAGCAAAATCCTCCCAAATAGTAAGAACATTTCCCACCTGCCCAATTCTCCAATAATATTTAAAGCACTTACCATGAATTGAATAAATAACAAATTTTTTTATCCTAAGTATTTTTCTTGGAGGGAGAGTCAAGTCATAAATATTTTTCACATCTTCAAAATATCCAACATACCTATTCTGGAAAAAACACACACAGAAGTCTTAATTTAAGTGGAGATGAAAAGTCTAAAGTCAGCATATCTGATTTTTTTACATAGAATTTAAGTAGAGTAATTAATTAAGGGAACATTTATTGGGTGCCATTCTATAACTGCATTTTTATGGAGGTTGCCTTAATAAATATTTTTCACATCTTCAAAATATCCAACATACCTATTCTGGAAAAAACACACACAGAAGTCTTAATTTAAGTGGAGATGAAAAGTCTAAAGTCAGCATATCTGATTTTTTTACATAGAATTTAAGTAGAGTAATTAATTAAGGGAACATTTATTGGGTGCCATTCTATAACTGCATTTTTATGGAGGTTGCCAGGGAGTTGGATCTGAAAATATATAAAAACGTGGTGGAGGAGTAACAAGGAAGGAGCCAGGTGCTGCTGACAGGCTCCTATGATTGAGAGAGCAGCTAACCAGAACCAACAAGACAGCAGCATCCCAGCAGGAAACAGTTAAGGAGCCACTATGGATTTTGAGCATGAAACAAATGAGAACAAATCTATGTGAGGTCAGAGGCCTAGCTGTGACTGCGTTAAAGGAAAGTTTGTGGTTTGGTGGTGAGTAGCCTTCTAGGCACGAGGGAGGGCAGATGTAAAAACTCAAGAGGAAGCGTCCACAGGCCAGTGGTAGATACACATTCTCTTGTCTCTGCCAGCTGGAGTTTCTTCACTTTCCACTTCTCCAATTTTGTTTTTGCAAGGAAGCCCTGGGAATTCTCTTAGCCTAGTCCTTCTCTATGGCAGGCTGCTCACTCTTTTTGAAGAGTTCTGGTACTGAATCAACTGGACTAAAAAATGTATCGACTCTGCCCCACCCATTGGGAAGTGTTAATAAAATTAACTGCCATACTTTCCATCGGAAAGGGCCAGCAAAGAGAAAGGCTCGTGCAAGTCCTTAACTCAGGGATGGATGAAATGTAGTCCATACAGAATGGCCAGCAGTATATGGTCAGAATGTGATGGTATCTGAGAATTACCACCCCACGCAGAAGGAACTCTGTCCTGGGGCCTTGCCAGCACAGCTCTCAGCCTGAGGCTGAGGCCCTGCATTTCTATCCCAGTGCATCAGAAGAGATTCTGTTGTAGCTAGGGTGTGCCAGTTCTGGACTAAAGTTAGAGAAACTGTGCACAACTGCAGAAGAAATGGGGGAGGGAAGGTGTACAAGGATAGTCATTGAAGGAGTTATATCTAACACGCCCTTAGCTCCTGCCACCAGATCCTCTACCTTTTGCTTAAGGCTTGTAATCAAGCATGGCCCTCAAGCTGCTTTGCTGTCACTATCTCTTCTCCTACAACCTAAAACTACAGGGCCTGCAGCAGGAGTTCATGCCAACTCCCTGGCACCACACCAACATATATTTAGTAAGCACTTGCTCTAAACAGGGGAGATACTGTATGAGGCACTTGGGAATTCCTAGGGTGGAAAGATGGGTTAAGATATGGGCTTTAGGCAAAAGGGGTAGAGAACTCACCATTGAAAATAGCTAGAAAATAATATAAAGTAAAGTAACCTCTAAAAGAAACACAAAGGGCTAGAAGAACTGAAAGAGTAGGAGACTATCGGGCTGGGAAGGGAAAGGAACTCCAGGAAAAGGGGCCACGTGAGCAATGGCATGTGGGTGTAAAGTGCTGACGAGCTGGGAAACAGCATACAGCCCAAATGTGTGAGAGTGTGGGACATGTGAATGCACACAGTGGACGAAATGGTTGGAAAATCAAATCATAGATCTTGGGGGCAAGGTTAAAAAAATTATATTTGCTGCCATTGGCAGTCAGAAGCCATTATGGATTTTGAGCATGGAAATGGCATGATTCGAGCTGGACTGGGCTTTGGTAAGTTCAAGTGTGACTTCTAGTATGGCCTATAGCTATCTTTTTTTTCCCCCCTTGGGTATGGCAGAAAGTTTCACAGGATAAGGCTGAGTTCTTATCCCCTGAACTAGCAGTTGCAGTGTTCTGCTACCAAGGCCAAAGGTATCTATTCAGCTCACATCACTTCACCCCAAAAAACTTCCATTCACAGCCACATCCATTCTATTCAAGAATTCACAACCAGTTCTCACTTTGGTCTGCGGGACGACAGAGAGGAGAAGCTGTGCACAGGATGCGAAATAACAGGCTTCAGAGTCTGACAGATCTGGATTTGCATTCTTGGTTTAAAAAGTTAATTTCCCTGAACCTCAAGTTCCCGGCTATAAAATGGGAATCCTGATGGTATCTACTCACAGTTATTGAGAATATGAAATGAGATAATGAATGTAAAACCTTTAACATGGTCCAATCAAGTCTAAAATGTTGCCAACTCTATAGGATAAATGTCCTACTTTCTGCAAAAAACAAATTACAAGGTATAAAAAGAGGTGGAAAACCTATAAACCATAAGAGACTTAAGAGACATAGCAACCAAATGAAACATATGGCTCTTATTTGGATCCAGATTGAAACAAACTAAGTTTTAAAAAAGATTTTAAAGTAATTATGGAAATTTAAAGATAAAGTAGGCCTCTGATGCTATTAAATATTATTATATTTTTAGATACGATAAATGGTTGTAAGGGTTTTTTAGAGTCTTTATGGTAGATGTCATAATAACATACTTTCAGGATAATATAATCTGGTGGCTGGGATTTCCTTCAAAATAATCCTGGTTTAAAGAGTAGAGTGTGTGTGTGTGTGTGTGTGTGTGTGTGTGTGTGTGTGTCTAAGTGGAGATAAATAGATAAAACATGATTGGCCACATAATCAAGTGATTGTTGAAGTGCTGTGATGAGTATCAGGAGACTTACAATATGATTGTCTCAATTTTTTTATGTTTTAAAATTTCCATAATAAAATGCTTTTAAAAGGAAAAAAAGGGTAATAGCATATATTTCACATAGGTTATCTGAGTATTAAATGAGATAATACAAATAAAAGTGCAATATAATCTATACTAATAAAAGGATAATATGCTAATTAGACCAGATGTCCTTCTGAACAAAGCCATGGTGGGGGGAGGGGACCGAGGCAGAGGCGGTTAGGGGCGATCAGGCCAGCAAAGGAGAGAAGTTAGGGGCGATGAGGCTGGCATGGGAGCAGTTAGGGGGCAATGAAGCTGGCAGTGGAGCAGTTAGGGGGCAATCAGGCTGGCAGGCGATCAGTTAGGGGGCAATCAGGCTGGCAGGCGAGCGGTTAGGAAACCAGCAGTTGGACATCCCCTAAGGGGTCCCGGATTGGAGAGGTTGCAGGCCAGGCTGAGGGACACACCCCCTCCCCGCCCCCCCCCCTCCCGTACACGAATTTCGTGCACCAGGCCTCTAGTAATATATGATAGTGTCTGGATATAATAGATTTATGAAAAATGTTACTTTCCCTTTTCTTTATCATTCAAAATACAGCTCTTACCCCATCTCTCTCTCTGTCTCTGTCTCATGCATACCGCCACCCCCCCCACACACACACGCACACTCACACACATGATATTCTTCAAGGGTAGAACTACCCTAGTGGAGAATTGTGAAAGACTCAGTTCCTCCCTATGGGAAATAAATGGCTGATGACTTTAGTTAGTTTTCAGCAGTCTGGGACCTTCTTTCTTTGGGAAGGGAAGCAACTCCTGAACTCCGTAAACAATAAACAACATAAAGTGGGAAGCAATATGCTCTGGGGAGAACTCAAAGCTTGCAAAGCTCAGGTAGTGCCTGAGACACAGCTCTCAGCCACTGGGAGGGATCAAGGCCTCTCACAGGGCACCCAAGTGCTGCTGCCTGACCACCAAAGGAGAAGTCTAAACTGAAACCAAATAATAGGTGTCAATCCCCCCTTTTTTTTATTAGAATTTTTTTAAAAATTTATTTCAGAGAGGAAAGGAGAGGCAGAGAGACAGAAACATCAATGATGAGAGAGAATCATTGATTGGCTGCCTTCTGCACATCCGACACTGTAGATGGAGCCCACAAACCAGGCATGTGCCCTGACTGGGAATCGAACCGCAACCTCCAGATTCATAGGTAGACACTCAACTACTGAGCCAAACTGACTGGGTGAGTATCCCCTTTTTAAAAAGAACACTTACCGCCCTAGCTGGTTTGGCTCACTGGATAGAGCATCAGCTTGGGGATTGAAGAGTCCTGGGTGCGATTCCAGTCAAGGGCATGTACCTTGGTTGCGGGCACATCCCCAGTGGGGGGTGTGCAGGAGGCAGCTGGTCGATGCTTCTCTCTCATCGATGTTTCTGACTCTCTATCCCTCTCCCTTCCTCTCTGTAGAAAATCAATAAAATATATTAAAAAAAATAAAAAGAACACTTACCTGAGAAGGAGTTTCTACTCCCTGAAATTTACTGCTGGTGGTTTTATCTGTTCGTCGTTCTCCAAAATAATAAAGGCTGTCCTATAGAAATGGGGACAAGCCAATCATGGTCATCTGTATTTTCCTCTTCTGTATAAGGTATTCTTAATGTTTCTAAGGGTACACATCCCCCTAAGTCAGCAGTCTCTGGGCAGAGGCTACCCAAAATGATAAAATTAGCAAAGCAACATCAAGGCTCATGCTCATTCCAATATTCATAAAGACATAGAATTTTAGAGCTGGGAAGACCTTAGAGGTCATCTGGTCTGTCTTCCTACCTTTCCATTTTACAAATGGAGAAGATTAAGACTGAAAGAAAAGCTGGTGACTGACATGGCAACTTATGCAGCAACACGCAGGGGGCTCTCTGTCTAAGGCTTTGGTCAATGGCTTCCAACTGTTTTATTTAAAAGCAACAATCTACATTAATAAACCTAGGAGATACACACACACACACACACACACACACACACACACAAACACACACACACACACACACACACAACTGAAACACAATTTCATAAAACAATACTTACCTTTTGATATTTCCTAATCTATTCCATTTTATTTAAAAAAATACGAGTCACAACCCAATACGTTGATTTTGTAACTCACTAATAGATTTTGATTCATAGTTTAAAAAGCATTGCCCTTGAACAGTGACTCCCAACCTTTTCCATTTCATGGCACATTAACTAATTACCAAAATTCTGCAGCACACCAAAAAATATTTTTGCCAATCTGATAAACAATAGGTATAATTTTGATTCATTCACACCAGACAGCTATTTTTGTGTGTCTTCTGTCATTTTATTTTGACAATCTAAGGGAAAAGAGGTCAGTACCCTTGACTAAATACTCAGGTATTGCATGATTTAAAAATTCTTGCGGCACACTGGTTGAAAACCACTGTCCTAGAACATTCATTTTCATAACTTGTGTGCCTCAAATTAGAAAAAAGAAGATGGTGGAATTAGAGTGTTGGGCATGGTGCATAATGCACAGTTTCTCTTAACTCGACTGTGGGCCAAGTGAGGTGCAGAGCTACTGGGAGTATGTCCTCTAAGTGGTAACTTCTCAGCAAGATCATGGCAGAAAAAAGACTGAGAACCCTGCTTCAGGAAATGAAACTACCCACCCTATCTTCTCAGAAATTCCCAGAGGGCACAGACCCCACAGAGAGTGACTATGCAAAAGTCACACTCAGGAGAGACTTTGTTCTGAGTTGGAAAACATGACCTTTTATCTACCTAGCACTTCTAAGGATCAAGGTCCTTTAGAGAACTTACCCAATCAATCTTGATATTTTTCTTGTGAGAAAGGAGGAAGTCCCATAATTGGTCAGAGTAAGAGCAGGGCTGGACTAGGAGACACAGGTGAAGTGTCTAGATTGTTAAGCTTTTTTGCACTGTGTAATTTGACCTTACTCACCTCACCTTAATCTTGCCCCTATTGGGTCCTGTCTTTATTTAAAATGTTGCTATTGTATATATCATTGATTTTTGGCATTAATTTTCATTTAAAAATATTGCATTAAGATATTATTTAGCCTTGACCGGTTTTGCTCAGTGGATAGAGCGTCGGCCTGCGGACTCAAGGGTCCCGGGTTTGATTCCAGTCAAGATGTACCTTGCACTGTGTAATTTGACCTTACTCACCTCACCTTAATCTTGCCCCTATTGGGTCCTGTCTTTATTTAAAATGTTGCTATTGTATATATCATTGATTTTTGGCATTAATTTTCATTTAAAAATATTGCATTAAGATATTATTTATCTTGACTATGACTATTTTGGCATTCTCTTAAAATTTTCCCATGGCGCACTAATGTCTCACTGACCTCACCCTAGTCCTGGCCCAGAGTAAGGGGTATCTAGGTCAGTTATAACCACAAGTTAAACAAGGAAGTGTTAAAACCAAGCTTTCTAATAACAGCCTCTCCCTTTACAATTTCATTGCGTACCATGACTCAAATAATCATCCTACCCTACCAATGACATTTCAGAACTAGCAAATGCAGTCAGCATAAGACAACGTTTGTAGTAACATCTTTCATACCTCTGCAGTTGTAAATATTTCACAGGCAATAAGGCATGCACAAGCCATAGTTCCAGTTCTTCCTAGAAAAGAAAAGATGCTCATTATTCATGGTAATATGTGGTTATAAAAATACTCTCAGAAATATCCAGAGGTCATTTTGAATTGATTTTCTTTCACTCTGAAAGTGCTTGTTCAGAAAACTTCAAGTCAGAAACAGCCAAAGCTGTTTCACTGCTCTGAGGTTCTCCTAGGAATTCTTCCTAACCATGTGCATGAGTGCACATGTGCTGTGTGCATTGTTCTTGAACCACTACTGCAGTCACGGGCAGAGGCAACCAGCTCTGCTTAGGATTCTAACACTACAGAGCTACTCGCCAGTTAAGAATAACATCAATAAAAGAACATGGTTAGAACCTCAAATACCATCTAGCATTTGCAATACCCATTATTCCTTCCATTTTACTTAAAGTTTTTAAGTGTGTTATAAAATACTAGAGGCCCGGTGCACGAAATTTGTGCACTGGGGGGTGGGGGTACCCTCAGCCCAGCCTGCCCCTCTCACAGTCCGGGAGCCCTCAGTGGATGTCCTACTGATGGCCACAGTCTGGCAGCAGAGGCTCGGAGCAGGCGTCCCGTGTGTGTGTGTGTGTGTGTGTGTGTGTGTGTGTGTGTGT
>NW_005369062.1:2009488-2014191 GCF_000412655.1 Myotis brandtii | reverse complement strand
CTTCAGCTGCCTGGCGGCCGGCAGCCATCTTGGGTGGCAGTTAATTTGCATATCCTGCTGATTAGCCAATGGGAAGGGTGTCAGGGTTATGGTCAATTTGCATGTTTCTCTTTTATTAGATAGGATATGAAAGCAGAAAACAGTATAATGTACCCCCATATACCTGGTCCACAGATTCTATAATTATCTATACTAATAAAAGGGTAATATGTTAATTAGATCAGACATCTTCTGGACGTCCTTCCAGACAAAGCCACGGTGGCGGGGGCCGAGGCAGAGGTGGTTAGGGGCAATCAGGCTGTCAGGGGAGGACAACTAGGGGGCAATCAGGCCAGCAGGTGAGGGCAGTTAGGGGGTGATCAGGCCAGCAGGGTAGCAGTTAGGGGGTGATCAGGCCAGCAGGATGAAGCAGTTAGGGGCGATCAAGCCAGCAGGGGAGCAGTTAGGGGGCGATCAGGCCAACAGGCAGAGGTAGTTACGGGCGATCAGGCAGGCAGGCAGGCAGGCAGGTAAGCGGTTAGGAGCCAGCGGTCCCAGATTGCGAGAGAGATGTCTGACTGCTGTGGGCCTAAACCGGCAGTCGGACATCCCCTGAGGGGTTTTGGATTGGAGAAGGTGCCGGCAGGGCTGAGGGGATCCCCCCTCCCGTGCATGAATTTCATGCACTGGGCCTCTAGTTATATTGTTTACTTGGTTTTTTAAATTTATTTTTAGAGAGAAAGGAATGGAGAAAGAAAAATCATCAATTTTGTTTTTTTTCCATTTATTTATGCATTCATTGGTTGATTCTTGTATGTGCCCTGACAGGGGATCAAACCCACAACCTTGGCATATCAGGATGATTCTCTAACCAACTGAGCTACCCAACCAAGGCCTATTGTAGTTTAATTTCTCTCTTCCTTTTGTCTTTCGTGTTTCCTCTCTCCTTCCCTCTTTTACACATGCACTTCTATAGCATTTAGATGCACATACCCTGCATCTATACAGTATCTAGTGTTTAATACCTGGGTTTAAAACAAACCCTTGATTTCATGTCATTTCATCCTTAAAGTCTCTTATGTTTTATTCCAATACATATTTTTGTCCTGCCAAACAAAATTTGGGTTAAAAATGTTGCTTTTTATTTCTATAATTATCTGTAGCTTTTGTCTTATCAGTATATGATGAACTTATTTTATCCAATTCCAAACTTATCCCTTTAACTTGAGATACACTCTGATTTCTATTCTATCCTTTTAAAACGAACTACTAAACTTATTTTACAACCCATAGTTTGAAAACCACTATTCTAAGCCAAGTACTTCCAAAGAGGACTTTGGACCATCCTATGCTATGATAAATAAAAGCTTTTTAACAACCTAGCTCTCAGTTGTGTATAGACTGTTAACATTTCAATTGTGGATGACATCTCTGGGTCTCTATAACTCTAATATCTTTCCTTTGAAAAGCACTTTTGCAGATTTATATCCCTGTGGATAAGTACAACGGCATACACAGTAAATGCCCTCTCATCCAGTGAAGTCGGGTACAGCAGGGAATGACAAAAATGACATTGCCTATTTTCACTTTAAATGAATATACATTTATTAACTACACTTCTGATTTTGGACAAAGGTTTTGGAGTTTTTTCTTGGAAAGGCTAGGTCCATGGCATAAATAATTGCATCATCTATAATTTTTAGTTTCCCATTTTAAAAAGCAATCTAGGTGCAGAACCCCTTTAGATTCTACTACTGGAATTTTTCTCCCAGTGTTTTACTTTAGTCTTACTTGTATTTAACTTGGCTGCAGTTATGGTTGTAGCCACTTAACTTTATTGAATCTTCTTAAAACATTTAAGTTTCCTAAAACTATAACTTGTTCTGTTCATTCTAACATTTCACAGATCTACGTAACACTTGATTATTTGACATAAGTATAATAACAAATGGAACTGGCAGATACTGGCAGAAGTAGAAACAGATAGGCATACTTCAGAGAAGCTTTATAGCTGCAATTTGTCAATGTGTCAATGGACACCAACAGGTGAGTTCATAGAGGGAATGGAGAGCATCATATAAGTCACTAAATTGGTTAGTTGAAAGTCAGTAAGAGAGCTTTTGTTATCCTGAAGTAGGCAGAAGCATCTTGCACCTCTAAATGTAATAAAATTCTTGGCTTTCATAATGATAACTAACATTTGGGTTTACATGTCTCATATAATCTTTACAAAAACTCTGTGAGTAGCACAAGGAAGGAGAAACCGAGGTTCTGCAAATTTAAGAAACTTTCACATAATCAAAATAGCAAGCTATCTTAATGCCAGCTTATATGACTTTTTACAACAACCCTTACGCTTTAGTCTTTTTCAAGCCATGTCCATCACCCCTCCCCACTGTGTAGACTTACATGCTAAATTCTTGAATCTATAAGCAGATCTATAATCTATGAGGTGATTTCCCAGACACCAAGAGTGGTAGGTGTGATTGTGTGTGTGTGTGTGTGTGGTGTGTGTGTGTGTGTGTGTGTGTGTGTGTGTAAGTTGCATGTATCTCCATCTAATACATATTATTTTTTCCTTTGTAAACAATAGACTGTGGTCTCCATGGGAGAAGTGCATGTGTCTGCTAAGTACCTATCACATACCCTACATCTATACAGTACCTAGTGTTTAATACATGAACGAATGGACATTTATACTTTTCCAATTTATCATGACATCAAGTCCCACGACAACTCCTTTTTCTCGTTTTGTTTTCACTTCCTCATTGAACTAGATGCACAATGAATAATTTCACTATTGGCTTTACCAATATCACATAACATTGCCTCTCTTACTTCTGCATCCTTTTGTTGTACCCACTCTGTAAAAGCCTAATACTTGATTAATTTGGGCATCCTCCATTCTTACATATAAAAACATCAGAATACATAGACACCAGAGATGCAGAGAACTGCTGGAGAAAAATCACACAACTTTTCATATTGCTAATAATATAAATTAATGTTCTAACATGTAAACTGGACCTTCAATGCAGCCAAAACACTTCTATATGTTGCTAGTTAGTTCCTTTTCCTAGTTCTTCTAGAATCTGATTTAAATTTTTCCTACATTCCTCAAATCTCCAACCCAACCACCTTGTGCCCAGTGACTCTCAGTTTGTGTCTTCATTTCTTTCTTCACAGAGGCAAGACCTCCCTTAATTTGTTGCCTCTCTGAGTCTCCACTACAAGCTTCCCATGATTACATCCATTCTTTTCCCTTCCTTTGAATCTCACTTGTGAAGAGTTTCTCCTCTTAATTCAGCAAAATGCTCCACTTGGGTTCTGAATCCCATCCCCTTCTCTCAACTCAGTCTTGACTTTATCAGTCTCCACTTTTCAGTGCCTTCAAAATCTCTCTCTCTCTCTCTCTCTCTCTCTCTCTCTCTTCCTCCCCCTCTCTCTCCTTCTCTACCCCTCTACCCCCCTCTCTCCCCTTTCTTCCTTTGACAAATAAACATAGTCAGGTCTCATCACTTTGCCTTATAAACAACACTCTCTATGGGCCCCAAATGCCTAAATAACTAATTTCTCTCCATTTTTTCACAGCCAAGCTTCTTGAATCCCTAGTCTAAACTTGCCATTTCCACTTCCTCCTCAATGATTCTAGTGCTGGCTGTCTTTAGACCCCACTTTAATCATTATAATAGCTACCATTATTCACTATTTATTATGTGTTAAACACTTGGAAGCTGAATAGCATGCTATTAAACAATGATTAGGTTACCAAAGAGATCAAAGAAGAAATTAAAAACATCCTGGAAATGAATGACAATGAAAATACAATACAAAATCTATGGGACACAGTGAAAACAGTCTTGAGAGAGAAGTTTGTAGCTCTACAGGCCTACCGAAAAACAAAAAAACAAACAAAACAAAACAAAAAACTAGAAAAAATGGTAGAAAATCATCTAACTCTACAACTTAAAGGATTAGAAAGAGAGGAACAAGAAAAGCCCAGAGTAAGCAGAAGGAAGGAGATAATAAAGATCAGAGTAAAAATAAATGACATAGAGACAAACAAAACAAAACAATATAAAGATCAATGAAACCAAGAGCTGGTTCTTTGAAAAGATAAATAAGATTGATGAACCTCTAGCCAAGAAGCAAAGAGAGAGGACCTGAATAAACAAAATGAGAAAAGAAAGAGGTGAAATAACAACAGACCCCACAGAAATACAAAGAATTGTAAAAAAAAAAAATACTATGAACAACTCTATTCCAACAAACTAGACAACCTAGAGGAAATGGACATTTTCCTAGAAAAATACAACCTCCAACAATTAAATCAGGAAAAATCTCAATATACGAATAACTATGGAGAAAATTGAAGCAGTCTTCAAAAAGCTTCCAGCAAACAAAAGCCCAGGGCCAGATGGCCTCACAGGAGAGTTTTACCAAACATTCAAAGAAGAACCAAAACATATCATGCTCAGACTATTTCAAAAAATTCAAGAGGAAAGAACACTTCCAAGCTCATTCTATGAAGCCAGCACTACCCTAATACCAAAACCAGATAAAGACAACACAATGAAAGAGAATTACAGGCCAATATCCCTCATGAACATAGATGCTAAAATCCTCAACAAAATTTTAGCAAATTGGATCCAGCATTACATCAGAAAGATCACACACCATGACCAAGTAGGATTTATCCTGGGGATGCAAGGATGGTACAATAT
>NW_005369062.1:1991683-1998930 GCF_000412655.1 Myotis brandtii | reverse complement strand
AATACTCTTTAAAATACTTAAGGAATAATAAATAAATAAATAAATAAATAAATAAATAAATAAATAAAAAATCAGCAAAGGACCTGAATAGTCATTTTTTCAAAGAGGACATACAGAAGGCTGAGAGACATATGAAAACATGCTCAAAGTCACCGATCATCCGAGAGATGCATATCAAAACAACAATGAGGTACCATCTCACACCTGAAAAAAATGGCTATCATCAACAAATCAACAAATAACAAGTGCTGGAGAGGATGTAGAGAAAAAGGAACCCTTGTGCAGCCCTTGTGTGAATGCAGGGTGCGGCCACCACTGTGAAAAACAGTATGGAGTTTCCTCAAAAAGTTAAAAATGGAACTCCCATTTGACCCAGTAACACCACTTTTAGGAATATATCCCAAGAAACCAGAAACACCAATCAGAAAGGATATATGCACCCCTATGTTCATAGCAGCACAATTTACCATAGCTAAGATTTGGGCCGAAACCGGTTTGGCTCAGTGGATAGAGCGTCGGCCTGCGGACTGAAGGTTCCCAGGTTTGATTCCGGTCAAGGGCATGTACCTGGGTTGCGGGCACATCCCCAGTGGAGATGTGCAGGAGGCAGCTGATCGATGTTTCTCTTTCATCGATGTTTCTAACTATCTCTCTCCCTTCCTCTCTGTAAAAATCAATAAAAAATATATTTTAAAAAACAACAACAACAAAAAAAAACTGTGGTACCTCTACACAATGGAATACTATCTATATATATAAAATCCTAATATGCAAATAGACCAAATGGGGGAACTACGAAACAACTGAACAACCCAAGAACTGGTCACTATGACGTTCGCTGACCACCAGGGGGCATGTACTACACATGTCAGGTATTGGCAGCAGGCGGCAGATCATGTCACATGGCGGGCATTGGCCGCAGGGCAATGGTGGAGCAGGTGAGAGGGGGTGTCAGACCAAGGCAGGGTGCCAGTCGCTGTCATCGGGGCGAGCCTCTGGTGGTTACTGAAAATTCTTTTCTCCTGCATGCCGTGGTCCCACCAGGCTCTTGCACCTGCTGCTGGTGCCAGCCCCTCTTGTACCAGCTGCCAGCGATGGAGCTGCCACTTGTACCCGCTTCCAGCGCCTGGGGCTGGCCCCAATCGCTCAGCGCCGGCAGTGGGTGTGAGTGGCGTCTCCCAACCCTGATCGCCCCTCAGGGCTTCTCCACCTCCCCTTGCTCTTGAGGGGCAATCAGGGCTGGCAGCCGCCTCTTGCACCCACTGCCGGTGATGGCCCCACTCACACCCGCAACCGGCTCTAGAGCTGCCGTTTGCACCCACTGGTGTGCCCAGTGCCGGTCCCAATCAATCGGTGCCGTCAGCAGGTGTGAGTGGCCTCTCCACCTCCCCCTGCTGCTGAGAGGTGATCGCACCAGCAGCCACCCCTCACACCCGCTGAAGGCGCTGGCCCCACTCGCATCTGCCGCTAGCGCTGGGCCCAGCTGGCCCCAATCTCTCTGTGCTGTCAGCGCATGGGAACAGCAGCGGCAGGAGCTGGGCTGCTGGCAGACAAGGGATGGGGGCCATGGCGGGAGGGGCCGAGACCCGCCCCTGTGCCCACCGCAGCCTCGTGGCCCACAGTTCCTTTCAAGATGCATGAATTCATACACTGGGCCCCAAGTGCTACTATAAAAAGGAAGGAACTTTTACCATTTGCAACAGCATGGATGGGACTGGAGAGCATTATGCTAAGTGAAAAAAGTCAGTCGGAGAAAGATAAATATCACATGATCTCACTGATATGTGGGATGTAATGAACAGCATAAACTGATGAACAAAAATAGATCCAGAGACAAAGTAACACTGAACAGACTGTCCAACCTCAGATAGAAGGCAGGGGAGCAGAGGGGTTAGAGATCAACCAAAGGACTTGTATGCATGCATATTAGCATAATCAATGGACACAGACACTGGGGCAGTGAGGGCTTGTCTGGGGTGGGAATGGCTGGGAGGGGTGTCAATTGAAGAGAAGAAGACATTTGTCTAACTTTAGACATTAAAAACAAAACAAACAAACAAAAACTTCCAGTAACAAAAGCACACAGCCAGATGGCTTCACAGGGGAGTTTTACCAAACATTCAAGGAAGAACTAAATATATCTAAGCAAAATTACACAAGGTTTTCTGTGTAGAAAATGAAAAAAGTTATAAAGAGAGATTGAAGAACACCTAACTAAATGAGGGGCTATATCCCTTCATGGATGAAAGAATCAGAATTGTAAAAATTTCAGTTGTCTTCAATCTGCAGATTCAATGCAATTCTAAACAACATTGAATCAAAATCAAATGTATTTGTGTGTATGTGTTTGTGTGTGTGTAATTTGACTAGCTGATTATAAAAGTTATATGGAAATGTAGATGGTCTATTAAGACCCAAACAATTGTGAAGGAGAGCAAGATGGGTGGACTCCCTTGACTGGGAATCGGGAATATTAGAAAGCTATGGTAAGTAAGGTAGTTTTGCTACAGGCATACAGATAAAGGAAAGACTAATGAACAGAATAGAAAGTTCAGAAATAGACCATGTCCTGCAGAGCAGTAAAGAAATGAAAGTCTAGTTCCCGCCCCAGAGAGCGGCGAGGCGACAGCCACAGTTGATTATGGAAGATTCCCACAAGAGTACTACTTCAGACACAGACCTCAGCCTGGTTCCACAGTTCGGGGAGCTCATATTTCTCATATCGCTCAACAGATGTCACTAAGAGGATCTGCGCCAGTGACAACTGTACCTCTTCCTGGAGAGCAAGTACAGGTTCAGAGGGTCATCCAGACGGCTCAGTCTTCTGTAATTCACCCACCACACGTGCAAGTGGTATCATCTTTATCAGAAAGTGAAGAATCTCAGGTCTCATCTTATAGAAAAAATTTGAAAGATCTATCTTCTGAAGATACACAGGGCAGAAAAGGAGACAGAGAAAATCCTGGAGTTTCTGCTGTCACTTCTATGTCTGCTCCAACTTCCATCTATCAGAATAGCACCGGACAGTACATTGCCATTGCCCCCAATGGAGCCTTACAGCTGGCCAGTCCAGCACTGATGGAGTACAGGGACTTCAGACACTAACCATGACAAATTCAGGCAGTACTCAACAAGGTACAATTCTCCACTATGCACAGCAAATACTTGTGCCCAGCAACCAGGTGGTTGTACAAACTACATCAGGAGATATGTAGACATTTCAGATTCGTACCACACTTTCAGCTACTTTGCTGCCACAAACTGTGGTGATGACATCTCCTGTGAGTCTTACATCTCTGACAACTAAGACAGATGATCCCCCGTTGAAGAGAGAAATAAGGTAGAAGAAAAGCAGAGAAGTGCTCTAGAATGTTGCAGAAAGAAAAAAGAATATGTGAAATGCCTGGAAAATCGAGTTGCAGTCCTGGAAAAATCAAAATAAAACTCGAATAGAAGCCCTAACTGGTTTGGCTCAGTTGATATCCGATAGAGCGTCAGCCTGCGGACTCAAGGGTCCCAGGTTCGATTCCGGTAAGGGCATGTTACCTTGGTTGCAGGCACACCCCCAGTAGGGAGTGTGCAGGAGGCAGCTGATCGGTGTTTCTCTCTCATCGGTGTTTCTAACTCTCTATCCCTCTCCCTTCTTCTCTATAAAAAAATCAATAAAATATATGTTTTTAAAAAACTCTAATAGAAGAGTTAAAAACCTTGAAGGATGTTTATTCCCATAAAAGTGTTTGATATTTGAGAAAGAAAATATTTTGTGGATTTGCCTAAAAATTAAATGATTTTTTCTTTTTAGTGGAGTTACACAAATTAAAAGGTAAAAAATGAATCTTTTATTTAGGCTTTTGCAACTCACAGTCTTATGCAAGAGAATTGGTGACAGAGGATAAAGTGGAATATGACCTCAAGGAAGATACTGGCACAACTGGAAACTCTATAAAAAAAAACACTAAAGAAGCAGGAAGTAAATACTCACTAATCTGAATTTTCTAAATAACAGTAGTTGTCAATAATCCAAATATGGCAGATAAGATGAAATTTGGTAAATTTTCAAAATAAATCAATTTACCCTATAGGTCTGCATTTCATACTGTTTCCTAAAATTAACTCTTTTCAATTGTGTGCATGTGTATGTATTTTATTTCTGCCAATAAATTCTAAATTACCAAAAGAAAAACTAATGCATAACTAAATATAAATAATTATGTGTTCTGATTACATATACTTTTTCTATTGTCAATTGGACTTGACAGCATCTTGAAGAGTGGATTAAAATACTTTTGAGGCCTTGTCCTAACAGGCATCTAAGGTACATGAATGGGGTGTAGTGTTTTTGTACATTTATTATCAGAATGGAAAGAAAACTGTTTAAAAGTTTGACACTTTTAAATAGTTGGTTTTTGGTGGTAATTCTGGGAATGGTGATTTTCTACAAATATATAGCAGATTGTTTTTTGATTCTATATTCTGTAAGCAGTTGAATATACATTACTTATTCTGTTGTGCTTTAATAGAATGGAATGTTTACAGGCCCTTAAAGTGATATTAGAGTTTTTGTTTTTTTAAAAAAAAACAACTTCTGAAGATGCATACCAAAGTTTTCCAAGAGTATTTTATAATCAATTTAATGTAAGTTTTATCAGAATAAAATAATACAGTTATTAAAGCAATTTTATGCTAGAGACTATTTTGTAATGTAGTGAATGGTACATTTATAAAAGTGACTGTCAATATATTTTTATAGCTAATCTTTATAAATTCTAAAGTTGAGTTTTTAATGATTATTTTAAATGTTTATATAGTTTGTTTAGTAAAATAAGATTTTGCCTCTCAAAGTATCATTTTTATATTATGAAAGTAAAGTTTCACATTGGCTAATATCTGGATTCTAAGTTTCATATACAGTTTTTCCAAAGTTCACAAATGCTGTCAGTATACCAATGTTTAACTTCTGTTTTCCAATTTCTATACACTTTGAAATTGTAGTGCAAAACTATTGTGCGCTTCTTATACAATATGTATCATATTGTTGTCTATGAAATTAAAAAACATTTGATAAAATTAAGCTTGCTGAATGTAAAATACATTGCTTGATATATAAATGACAAACTCCTGATAGCCATTCTATTAATTATACTAAGTATAATGTATTTCCAGTTTTTAAATGGGATCAATTTACAATTCTGGTCTTCATAACCTATTTTAAAAGAGAATATGTTGTATGTTTTAATTTATTCAGAACCAACTGCAATAAACTAATGATATTTTTTGTTCTTTAAAAAAAAAGAAATGAAAGTCCAATCAGTGTGCTGAAACAATTGGATAGTCATATGGGAAAATATGATATTTGATTCTTTCATCATATCACACACAAAGATCAATTTCAAACGGAATGAACCTTCCATAAGATAATACAGGAGAATGCCTTTGAAACTCATCAGGACATAAAAACACCTTATTAAGAGAAAGTACGATATAGTACATCAACTATGTTAGAAGTAAGATTTCTGTTAACCAAGTGATATTCAAAAAGAAAAAGAAAATTACAGTGCAGAAAAAGTTTCTTGCAATACATATAACAAATAGCAGAGTTGAAAATCCAGAAAACATAAAGAACTCCTATAAGTCAACTGGAAAAAAATAATCTAGGAGAAAAATGGACAGGAAAATTAAACAGAACTTTACAAAGAAGATATCCAAGTCGCTAATAAACCTATGAACACTTTCTCAATCTTATTAGTAATCTAATTAGTAATTAGAAAGGCAAATGAAAGCAAAATGAGATACAACTTTGAAATTGTACTGCAATTGAAAAACATGTGAACACAGAATAATATAAATTCCCTCTCAACAGCAACAACAAATTTTAATTTGAAATGAATGCTTTCCTCCAAACAGAGACTTAGCTTTAATTATCAGAAAACTGAAGTCAATTGCTTACACTATGAGTGTGAAATGGCCATTTTTGTAAGTAAAAGAATGGTAGAAACAAAACAAAACCTGGCAATTCCATATTATTCAACTTCTATGTTTTCTATTTATCCGTGGTATTGTAATTTGCATATATATATATATATATAATATTTCAACCTATGGAACTAACAATAGAACTTGCCAACTACTAACTGGCTTAAAACTAATTTTCATGTAAAATTAAAACTTGATTCTACTCAATCAATAAGGCAATATTAAAGTATTGTGCTTTCCCGGAATTCATTTGCTGGATTTACAATGGCTTTAAAAATTTTTATCCCCACCAAAATCAACTTTGTATCATTATACTATAAACATTTCAGATAATTTTTGGTTTATGAAATATCATTGTTTTTGGCTCTTTTAACCTTAAAAGGTTCTTACAAAGTTAAAAAAATCTCAAAATAAAATTAAAGGGTCTGATGATTTCTAAAGTTAAACACAGTTTTCATTTTGACTGATATTTTGAGAAATTAAAAATGAAAAAACTGATAGTAAAGAAGGGAAAACATGCTCAATCTTTCTTAGTTCTTTTATGCCTGTTTTCTTTCCTTCTTTTCTCTCTCCCTACCTCCCTTTTTCCTTTAGTCTTTTTTAAAATTTTGTTTTATTGCTTAAAGTATTACAAAGAGTATTACATATGTCTATGTGCGCCCCCCCTTGACCTTCCCCCAGCCTCCCCTACCCCCAGTGTCTTGTGTCCATTGTTTATGCTTATATACATGCATACAAGTCCTTCCGTTGTCTTGCTTATTTTTTTAAAAAATTCTTAGCTCTGCATGGTCTTTATTCTTCATTACAAACTTTAAAATAAAATAATCAATTCTCTCAAAAAAATCCCACTGGAATTTTGATTAGCATTGCAATGGATTAATTTAGGGGAAAGGGAACATATATAATAATTAAGGCGCTCCATCCAAGATCACATTTTTCTGTTAGAGTTTTAAGACATATCCCATAGAGGTCTTAGATATCCTTCACATCTAAGATACTTCATACCTATGCTATCTATTTTATTTTCTAGTTAGTTATTGTTGGTGTCGAGACGTGCTATTCTTTTAAGGTAATATTGCATCTGACATAATTACTGAACTCATATTTATTGTAAGAATTTGTTAGTTCCTTTTTAATATTTTAATCATAATTCCTAGAATGGATGACAATTTCATCCCTTCCCTTCCAATCCTCCTACTTCTGTTTCCTTTTGTCTTTTCCTTTAAACACTGACCAGGGCCACCACTATTATTTTAAAGAATTGCAATAATAGA
>NW_005369062.1:1967919-1984268 GCF_000412655.1 Myotis brandtii | reverse complement strand
TCTTTGTTTTACTATGGTTGCAAATATCAAAAAATTTCTATATGTGACACAACACCAGAGTTAAGTTAGGGTTTTTCAAAATGCTGACATGCCGAGCTCAAAAGGTTCGCCATCACTGGGATAGAGCATCAGCCTGTGGACTCAAGGGTTCCAGGTTCTATTCCAGTCAAGGGCATGTACCTTGGTTGTGGGCACATCCCAGTGTGCACGTGTGCACGAGGCAGCTGATTGATGTTTCTCTCTCATCGATGTTTCTAACTCTCTATCCCTCTCCCTTCCAAAAAATCAACCTCTCTGAAAAAAAATCAATAAATATATTTAAAAAAATAGAAATCATCATTCTACTCTTAAAAAAAATAACCAAAAACAAAACAAAACAAAAAAACATAAAGAAAAAGCGAAACAATCTCACAAACAAGCATAAAAAAACCCCAATATAATCAACAATCAAGCAAACAACGACAAAACGACAGAGAGAAAAAAAATTTGGATGGTGAAGAAAGAGAAGAGAGAGGTGTGTATGGACTTAGAGCAGGGGATTGGAAATTAGATATATAAGTAGGGTGAAATTTTAACAGGGGGTATAAAGAAGGGCTTTTTCCTTTAGTCTTGAAGTTAATATTTTTAAATGTTAACTATTAATACTGATTAATAGCAGTATGTGTCTTGTACTCTAATATATTTTTCTAATTTTTTAGAAAAAGAGAAATAAAAAGATAAAATGTTTTTACCTTTGCCTCCCTTACAGTGAATCACTATGATGTTTTTGTCATCTTGAGCCATCCAATTCTGTGCTTCTTTGGAAAATTCCACCATCTCACTGATTTCAAATGTAAGATTTTTAGTTGAATTAACAGACTTCCAAAAAATCAAGCCCAATGTATTTAGCCCTCTTCTAACAGTCAACTGGCATAAACTTACCTCAGAGAGGGGACATTATGATCATCAATCATGATTCGATGGACCCTATAATGGAAGTACTTAGGATCATAAGATCTTTCACCTAAAATAAATGATACATAGGTCATAGCTCTATACCTAATAAACACAGTAAATTATCAAGTTATGAATGTTATAATTTTCTCTTAGAAATTATTTATTCACCTTAAAAGGAGCCTTTTGACTGGCTCCTGCTATACTAAAAGACTCTTACGAGTCTCAAAAAAATAAGGACAGTAGAGTGATTTGTCCATCTTGAGTAACCTAAGCCCAACTTATTTTGATTTGTTCAACAGGTCTTACTTTTAATTTTCTAACTGAAAGGGTTAAAGAGAATAAACTGGGGCAGAGAAAACTTATTGTGCTTAGCAGATATCTTGCAGAAAGCTTGCAGCCTTGAGCACTGCATAGCTTATATAACCAGAAGACACCTGGCATTGGGAGGAACCAAGGACGGACCAGACCCTTACATCAGCAGAACGGTTTGCAGCCAGCGATCTGTATATATAAAAGCTTAAGCGACCGTTCGACCAGCAGCTATGATACACCCTGACCACCAGGAGGCAGATGCTCAATGAAGGAGCTGCCCCCTGGTGGTCAGTGCACTCCCACAGTGGGAGCACTGCTCAGCTGACCAATGGGCGCCAGACGCCAGGCTCAGGGCTGGCAAGCGCAGCTGAGGTGGCACTAGCCTCTCCCGCAGGCACTCCCCCTGCATGCCCCTCCCCCATCCGGACCTGGGCAGCATCAGGACTGATTGGGCATGAGCCTGTGACTGCTTCTCAGTCATGGGTGTGCTGGTATCGCCCTAGGACAGGTGTGGAGACTGCAGCAGAGTGGCAGCAAGCCTCACTTTGTGCACTACTACATCACTCGGGGGATGTTGGACTGCCGATTTTGGCCTGATTCCCCCCTCACCACACTCCCCCACCCCCCCACTACCAGGGACCCCACCGGTGCACAAATCCATGTACCGGGCCTCTAGTGATTAATAAAAAACTTTCTCTTCCTTCAGTCTCTGCTGATCCCTTTGTTGGACTCAGCCCACCTGCACCCAGGTGCCTGAAATAAAAGCTTTTGATACATTATGGCCTCATGTCATAGGTGCTCCCCCCGCCCACTCCGAACCTTTCACTTAACAGGCTACTCATTACATTGTGCTAGGGTAGTTAGACATCAGAGAGCAGAAGCAAATGTGGCCAACAAAAATGCCTCCTGAAAATGTCTAATATACAGGAAGAGAAAAAAAAAATCAAAAGAAACAAAGTAGTAAACTAGAATATAATGTTTTTTACAAGGTTTTGGTTTTTGTGTAGAGCCCTGCTCTTCTCACACTCCACCTTTAGTGGGTTAGAGAACACATTGGTTGAATTGTCTGTCTTCAAAACACAAACTGGCAAGAAAAACAAATATTTTCCTAAACCTAACACCATTACAGTAGACTCTTCCTTACATGGCTCCACCTCCACTTCAGCCTCCTGCCTGCCCCACCAACTCAGCCCAGCACAAGATGGAGATTTTTTTCACTCACTTCCCACCACCACCACATGCTTATGATTAAATGAAATGTAAAAATTGAATCATCTTCTTATATGTAGTAATCTATTTTCTATCTATAGTAGTTACATATCCAGTCATGTACATACTGCAAAGATTGTAGACTTGATAGTGGTTTCGATGCTTGGTATCCAGGAACCGCACAACTTCCTAAGAAAGATGGACACCTATCTTACATATATCCACATGACACCAACAAAAACCATTTTCTAGGAATAACCTAAAATGGTTATTACCTTTTATTCATTGGTATCTCACTTAGCACCTTTTAGGGGAGTCAGGAAATATGAGGTTATGTACATTCCAAGTCATATCTAACCCACTGATGGTTTTCAAATAACCCACAAAGTTGTACTTAGCCACTCTAATTGGCCTATACTATAAATAGACATTGCTTAAGCTACCCGAAAAAGAAATTAGATGATAAATTAACTTTAAGTAAATTTGTTCCAAATCATTAATTCACAGTAATATGTGGTTTTTATCTAGATCTACTTCTGAATGCACACATCTTTTAGGTAATTATCTGGTTATTATAATCTACCTAAGCACTATTTAAATAAATAAATGCAAAGAAAACATATGGTATGATTTCTTGTATATGTATGATAGAAAAAGATGAACATATTATATCAACTTTTAGGTAAGTGGTGGCAATATGGAGACTTTTTTGTCTTCTCTGTATTTTCTTATTTTCTAAAATGAATATATGTGCATATGTGTACATGTATATACACACACAATGTGCATATATGTATAACTTTTAAAATAAGAAATAAGTAGTGATTTAAAAAAAATTTTAAAATTTATTTCAGAGAGGAAGGGAGAAGGAAAGAGAGATAGAAACATCAATGATGAGAAAGAATCATTGATCATCTTCCTTCTCCTACTGGGGATTGAGCCCACAACCTGGGCATGTGCCCTGACCAGAATCAAACTGTGACCTCCAGGTTCATAGGCCACCACTGAGCCATGCTGGCTGGGCAGTAGTGATTATTTTTAAAATACAGTTACTTTACCACACTAATACATTTCAGCAAACTTATCCATCTGAAACACACACACACAAACATGCAAATCTCTGTACAACAAAAATTATTATTAAAAAGTTCAAAAATTGATTAGTATAGTACCCTCAGAACAATGTTTACTGGATTAATATTGAGAAAAATAAAATTAATGTATCAAAGTGATGAATTTGTTAATTGGTTAATCCCTGTCAAATAAAAAAGATAAACATTCTGAGTCTGCATAGTACTGGGTTAGGGAGATAAACAGTCTTATTTACATAAAAAATTCATAGGATCCCAGGTAGATCGAGGAATGAAATATAAAACCCCACAAATATCTCTAAGAAATTTAAGTGAACATTAGTCAATTTTTGGATGAGGAAGAACTATGTGTTAAATCAATGAAAAATCAACAGATTTAAGTTTGTGTTCATAAAAATCTGAAATTTCTGTTTTAAAAATGCCTCAGTATAACAAACAAAGAACAGGGGAGAAGATTTCTCAGTAAAATTGAGTGACTGGGGATTATGCCTAATATAATCTGTAAATTAGTGATACTAATATAAACTAACTCATGAACAATAATTTAACTTGTAAGCCATCATCCTATAGCTAAATGGGCCAAAGACATATATAAATTCACAAAAAAGAAAATTCACTGGCTAAGAACCTACATAAAGAAATATTCACCCTCACCAATATAGAAGTCAAAGCAAAAATGAAATGCCACTTTCACCCATGAAATCAGCCCTTTCCTTTTTAATGAGAAAATCCAATGCTGGCAAATATGGCATGAAAATAAAATATTTGATTTATTGCTGATAAGAGTCCATTGGATTTGGCAATATATACTATAATATATATACTAAAATATGTGCAGCCTTCTTTAGTATACCATCATATAAGGATAGTCAGTATTTACTTTTTAATGGGAAAATTAATGTACCTAGATGTTTAAAGTTCAGGGACATTTAAAATCATCTTTATACTGCTCTAAATGTCTAAAAAATAATCTTACTGATTTCATTTTTTTCCATGAGTCCATCCATGTATCAATATGTAGACAATTTACTGCTGTGTTTGCTGGTCTAAGTAGTTTACCTGAAGACTCCAAATACCTCTAACCCAAATGAGTTGAACAGAGACATACATATAACACCTAGAGAAAACTTAAACTTTGCCAAGAAACTACATTTTTGGGGTCACAATCTGTGACTAGATAGACAGTTTCTGTCCTTGGCCAGAATAAAGAATATTCAATTGTACCACTCATGAAATTCTACCATTTGCTCTGCATTTTGCTATTCAATGTTGTTCAAAATAAAACCCTACAACTTTATTTCCTCTTAAGAATAAAGGGGAACCACCTGACTGCTTAGCATTCTATCAGGAGTCAAGTATGGCCAGAACTGAATCTTGCACCCTGTAGTCAACCTTCACTTAAAATAGCTTGTAGATGGCTCTTATCTTAAAAATGACAAAGGTATTCTCTGTCCAGGATATATTGTTATAATTGAACATGCAACCACTGAAGCCTAAGTTCTATTGCCTAATACTCAGTCTGCCTAGATAGCTGAACTAATAGCTCAAACTTGAGCCTGCACTTTGGCAAATGAAAAGAATAAATATGAATATGAATAGTAGATATACCAGTGGGGTGATTTATGACTTATGGATTTTATGAAAGCAGATGATTATCTCTTCAGAGATGCTGATTAAAAATGGTAAAGGGATCAGCCTAAAGACACAGGGTAAGAAAATGTGACCCATATATATGCTGTCTACAAGAGACCCACTTCAGAACAAAAGATACACAGAATGAAAGTGAAGGGATGGAATAAAGTACTCCATGCATGTCCGTCCGGCCAGTGTGGCTCAGTGGATTGAGCAATGTCCCATGTACCAAGAATTCACTGGTTCGATTTCTGGTCAGGGCACATGCCCACGTTGTAGGCTCAATCCCCACTAGGGAGCATGCAGGAGGTAGCTGATCTGTGTTTCTCTCTCATCAATGTTTTTTTTTCTCTCTCCCTCTCCTTTCCTCTCTCTCTAAAATAAATAAAAACATATTTAAATATCTCCATGCAAATGGAAACAAAAAACTGAGATAGCAATACTTATATCAGACAAAATAGACTGCAAAGCAGAGGACATACATACCAAGAGACAAAGATGGTCACCACATAATACTAAAGGGATCAATCCAGCAAGAGGATATAATCTTTATAAACATATATGCACCCAACATAGTAGAAAACAAATAAAGAAAATCTTGGTGGACATTAAGGAGGAGATAGACAGTAATGCAGTCACAGGGAATTTTAACATCCCATTGAAATCAATGGATAGATATTCCAGACAAAAAAAATCAACAAGGCAAGAGCGATCTTAAATGACACACTAGATCAGATGGATTTAATTGATACTTACAGAACATTTCATCCCAAAGCATCAGAATATACATTCTTCTCAAGAGCACATGATACATTCCCAAAGATAGACCACATGTTAGGTCACAAAATAAGTCTTAATACATTCAAGAAGATTGAAATGATATCAAACATATTCTCTGACCACAATGGTATAAAACTAGAAATCAACTACAATTAAAAAAAAAATTGAAAACATTCATACACAGGGAGGCTAAAAAACATGAATGGGTTAATAATGAGATCAAGGAAGAAATCAAAAGTTATCTGGATAAATGAAAATGTAAACACAACTCCAAATCTAGAGGATTTGGACAGTGAAAATTCTGAGGACAGTGAAAGCCGTCCTGAGAGGAAAGTTCATTGCATTACAGGGCTACCTCAAAAAGCAAGAAAGAGTTCAAATAAACAATATAATCCTACTCTGAAAGGAATTAGAAAAGAACAACAAAGCCAAGAGTAAGTAGAAAAAAGACAATAATAAAGATTAGAATGGAAACAAATAACATAGAGACTAAAAAATATACAAAAAAATCAATGAAAGCAAGAACTAGTTCTTTGAAAAGATAAAAAAAGATAGACAAATCTTTAACCAGACTCATCAAGGAAAGAAAAAGAGGATCAAAATAAATAAAATCAGAAATGAAAGAGGGGAAGTAACAACTGACAATGCAGAAATACAAAGGATTATAAGAAAACTAGTGGCTCTGCACACAAATCCTTGCACGGGTAGCTTCCTGCCACTTGCCTCAGCTGGCTGCCCTGCCCGCCACTGCTCATAGCTCTCTGCCACTCATAGCTCGCTGCCCTGCCCTCCTGTAGCTCTCCGCCACGCGTAGCTCGCTGCCCTGCCCTTCTGCTGATCTGTTATTACATAATGGTGTCCCAACCAATTTGCATATTACTCTATTATAAGTATAGATACTATGAACTGAGATATGCCAACAAGCTAGACAACCTGGATGAAATAGATAAATTCCTAGAAACATACAATCTTCCAAATGTGAATCAGGAAGAATCAGCAAATCTGAATAGATAGATTACAACTAATGAAATTGAAGCAGTCATCAAAAAACATCCAGCAAATAAAAGTCTTAGACCAGATGGTTTCACAGGTGAATTTACCAACCATTCAAAGAAAACTAACACTATCCTTCTCAAACTGCCCAAAAATTGAAGAGGAGAAAACACTACCTTTCTGCCACTCATAGCTTGCTGCCCTGCCCTCCTGTAGCTCTCTGCCACGCGTAGCTCGCTGCCCTGCCCTTCTGCTGATCTGGTATTACATAATGGTGTCCCAACCAATTTGCAGATTACTCTATTATAAGTATAGATACTATGAACTGCGATATGCCAACAAGCTAGACAACCTGGATGAAATAGATAAATTCCTAGAAACATACAATCTTCCAAATGTGAATCAGGAAGAATCAGCAAATCTGAATAGATAGATTACAACTAATGAAATTGAAGCAGTCATCAAAAAACATCCAGCAAATAAAAGTCTTAGACCAGATGGTTTCACAGGTGAATTTACCAACCATTCAAAGAAAACTAACACTATCCTTCTCAAACTGCCCAAAAATTGAAGAGGAGAAAACACTACCAAAGCTCTTTTTATGAGGCCAGCATTATCCTAATTCCAAAACTAGATAAAGATATTACAAAGAAAGAAAATTATAGGCCAATACCTGATAAGTATAGGTGCTAAAATCCTTAACAAAATATTAGTAAACCAGATTCAGCAATAGATTAAAAGATTATACACCATGATCAAGTGAGATTTATTCCAAAGATTCAAGGTTGGTTAAATATTTGCAAATCAATAAACATTATACATCACATAAACAAATTGAAGGATAAAGGACATGATCATATCGATAGATACAGAAAAAGCACTTGATAAAATCCAGCACCCATTTATGATAAAAACTCTTAGCACAGTGAGAATAGAGAGATTATTTCTCAAAACAATAAAGGTCATGTATGACAAACCCACAGCCAACATCATACTCAATGGGCAAAACCTAAAAATATTTTCCCTAAGATCAGGAACAAGTCAGGGATGTCCACTTTCACCACTCTTATTCAACATAGTACTGGAAGTTCTAGCTACAGCAATCAGATAAAAAGATAAAAGAAAAGGCATCCAAATTGAAAAAGGAGGAAATAAAATGGCTATACTTTGCAGATGAATGATATTATATATAGAAAACCCTAAAGACTCCACCAAAAACCTACTAGTTCTAATAAAAGAATTCAGCAATTAGCAGGATATAAAATTAATATTCAGAAATCAGTGGCATTCTTATCTATATTCTAACCAGTAGCTATGATGCACACTGACCACCAGGGGGCAGATGCTCAATGCACAGGCATGGAAACATGGAACAGACTGATGAATCTCAGAGGGAAGGGAGTGGGGGGAGGGTGGGAAGAGATTAACCAGAGATCTTACATGCATACTAGAGGCCCAGTGCACAGATTCATGCACCAGCAGGGATCAGGCTGAAACCAGCAATCTGACATCCTCTGAGGGGTCCTGGATTGCGAGAGGGTGCAGGCCAGGCCGAGGGACCCCACTGGTGCACGAATCCATGCACCAGGCCTCTAGTACACCAATAATGAACTATCAGAAAGAGAAATTAAGAAAACAATCCCATTTATTATTGCAACAAAAAAATAAGGTACCTAGAAATAAATTAAACCAAGAGGTAAAAGACCTGTACTCCAAAAATTATAGAATACTAAAAAAAAAAGAAATTGAGGAATATACAAAAAAGTGGAAGCATATACCAGGTTCATGGATTGGAAGAAGTGACATAATTAAGATGTCCATCCTAGCCAAAGCAATCTATAGACTCAACACAATTCCTGTTAAATTACCAATGGCACATTTCACAGATCTAGAACAAATACTTCAAAAATTTATATGGAACCAAAAAAGACCTTGAACCACCACAGCAATCTTAAGAAAAAACAAAGTTGGAGAAATCATGCTACTTGATATCAAACTATACTATAAAGCTATTGAAATCAAAACAGCTTGGTAATAGCATAAGAACAGGCATATAAATCAATGGAATAGAACAGAGATTTCAGAAATAAACCCACATTTTTATGGTCAATTCATATTTGACAAAGGAGGGAAGAGCACACAATGGAGAAAAGACAGTCTCCTCACTAATTGGTGTTGGGAAATTTGGACAGGTACATGCAAAAAAGTGCAACTAGACCACCATACACATACACGCAAAATGGATAATAGACTTAAACATAAGTCATGAAACCATAAAAATCCTAGAACAAAACACAGGCATTAAAACCTCAGACACCTCTCATAGCAATATTTTTGCTGATGTATTTCCTTGAGCAAGGGAAACAAAGGAAAAAATAAACAAATGAGACTATATTAAACTAAAAGGCTTTTGCACAGCAAAAGGAACCATCAATAAAGTGAAAAGGGAACACACTGAATGGGACAACATATTAACCAATGTTACATCTGATAAGAGTTAATTTCCAAAATATATAAAGAATTTATATAACTGAACACCAGGTAGACAAACAAAATGGACAAAGGACCTGAATAGACACTTATCCAAAGAGGACATAGAGATGGCCAATAGACATATGAAAAGATGCTCAATGTCACTAATCATCAGAGAAATGCAAATTAAAACCACAGTGAGATGTCACCTCACACCTGTCAGAATGGCTGTCCTCAATAAATATATAAACAACAAGTCTAGTGAGGATGTGGGGAAAACGGAACCCTGATGCACTGTTGGTGGGAATGCAGACTGGTGCAGTCACTGTGGAAAACAGTATGGAGTTTCCTCAAAACATTAAAATGGAGCTGCCTTTTGACCCAGAAATCCCACTTCTGGGAATATATCCTAAGAATCCTGAAATACCAATCAGAAAGAATATATGCACCCCTATGTTCATAGAAATGTTATTTACAATAGCCATGATCTGGAAACAGCCCAAGTGCCCATCAGTAAATGAGTGAATAAAAATGCTGTGGTTCAGCCCTGGTTGGTGTGACTTGGGTGGTGTACCAAAAGGTCACTGGTTCAATTCCCCATCAGGACACATGCTCAGGTTGTGGGCTCTATTCCTGGTAGGAGCCATGCAGTAGGCAGCCGAATGATGTCTTGCTCTCACATCAATGTTTCTCTCTCTCTCACTCTCTCTCTCTCTCTCTCTCTCTCTCTCTCTCTCTCTCTCCACCCTCTTTCTCAAATCCATAAAAAATCTTTTTTAAAAAAGCTGTGGTTCATTTACACAGTGGAATACTAATTGGTCATAAGAAAGAAGGAAATCTTACCTTTTGCAACAGCATGGATGGACCTGGAGATTATTATGCTAAATGAAATAAGCCAGTCAGAGAAAGACAAATAACATATGATCTCCCTTATATGCGGAAGTTAATGAACAAAATAAACTGATGAACAAAATAGAAACAGAGGCATGGATACATGAAATAGACTGACAGCTGTCAGAGGGGTGGGGGTTGGGGGTTGGGTAAAAGAAGGTGCATACTAGAGGCCCAGTATGCACACACACACACATACATACACACACATGAACACAGACGATAGTTTGGTGATAGAGGGAAAAGGGGATGGGGTAGTTTGAGTTGGGCAAAGGGGGATAAATAAGGACGGAAGAGACTTTCCTTTGGGCAATGGGTGCATAATGCAGCGTGCAGATAATGTTTTGTTGAGTTGTACACTTGAAACCTTATGGCTTTGTGAACCAATGTCACTCCAATAAATTCAATAAAAAACAAAGATTGCTGGGCCCAACTGTTGAGTTTCAGATTCAATGGGTCTGCGATGGGATCTTGACTTTGCATTTCTAACAAGTAAGGTTACTGCTATGGTGATTACACTTTGAGAACCATATCTTTTGTAGCAAACAGGCCATTACAATCATATTTTAGTCTTTCAACAAATGGTGTTGGAACAACTGGTTAGCCACATTAAAAAAAATTGACCTTTGAATCACACTATATAAAAATGTACTCAAAATGGATCAAATATCTAATTGGGAGATCTAAAACTATAAAATTCTTAGAGGAAAACATAGGTTAAATTTTCATGACCTCAGATTTGGCAAAGCATTCTTAGGTATGACACCAAAAGCACTAGCGACCAAAGAAAAAATAAACTGAACTTAATCAAAATTAAAAACTTTTGTGCTTCAAACAACCCTATAGAGAAAGTATAAAGACAACCTATAAAATGAGAGATCATATTTTCAAATCATGCCTGTGAAGAAACTTGTATGTGGAATATATAAAGAACGTTTTTAAAATATTTATTAATTAAATTGATTGGAGTGACATTGGTCAACATGTACATATAGGCTTTAGGTGTGGGTTTCTGTGTTATAAGATCTGTATATTGCACCATGTGCCCACCACCCAAAGTGAAATCTTCTGTCACCATATATCAGGACCCCCTTTACCCGCACCCTCTTCCCTCTGGCAATCACCATACTGCTGTTTGTGGCCAAGAGTTTTAGTTTTATATGAGCGAAATCATATAGCTTTTAGCTTTTTCTGAATGACTTATTTCACATAGCATAATGTTCTCAAGGTCCATCATGGTGTTGCAAATGGCACTATTTCATCCTTTCTTATGGCTGAATAGTATTCCATTGTGTATATGTACCACGTCTTCCTTATCCTCTATTGCGGGACACTGGTTGTTTCCATGTCTTGGCCACCATGAATAATGCTGCACTGAACATAGGGGTACATACTAATATATCTTTGCAAATACATGATTTTGAGTTTTTCGGGGGTATAACCAGAAGAGGGATTGCTGGGTTGTATGGTAGCTTTATTCTTAATTTTTTGAGGAATCATCAGACTGGTTTCCATAGTGGCTGCACCAGTCTACATTCCCATCAGCAGTGAGGTTTCTCCACAACCTCTCCAACACTTGTTATTGCTTGTCTTGTTGATAATTGCCACTCTAACAGGTGTAAGGTGGTAGCTCGTTGTAATTTTAATTTGCATTTCCCTAATTGTCAGTGAGGTTGAACATCTTTTCATATATCTATTGGTGATTCATATGTCTTCTTGGGAGAGGTTTATTTTCAGCTCCTCTGCCCACTTTTTTTTTTTTTCAGTTCAAACTCATTTCCTTTTTATTAAAATTCAAGTTACCATTACATGGTTTGGTACTCAATAAAGGAAAACTTGTTCAAATAAGGTAATGTTATCATATCAGTATTTCCAGGAGATTGTTTACACTCAAGTAGTATTATCAGTAAATCCTTGGGAATCCTATCGATGGGGTTTATACTTTGTCAAGGCCCAGTTCCTCTGGAGTGGAGATTCCCAGTTCATTTAAAGTTGGCCTAAGTTCCTGGATGACATAAGGGTAGATTTCCTTATGCGGTCCTGCTAATGGCGATGGCAGCGCGCAGGCTGAAGCTGAAGAGAAGCCGGCTGTCCTCTGCCCACTTTTTGATCGGGTAGTTTGTTTGGTGTTGACTTTTATGATTTCTTTATATATTTTGGAAATTAAACTTTTCTCAGAGCTACTGTTCGCAAATATCATCTCCCATCTATGGCTGACTCTTTGTTTTGCTGTCAGTTTTTTTTTGCTGTGCAGAAGCCTTTTAGTTTTATATAATCCCATTGATATATTCTTGCCTTTACTTCCCTTGCCTTTGAGGTCAAGTTCAGAAATTGTTCTCTACAACCAAGGTCCATAAGTTTGGTACTTATATTTTCTTCTATGTAACTTATTGTTTTGGGTCTTATATTTAAGTCTTTGATTCATTTTCAATTAATTTTTGTACATGGGGGACAAACTGAAATCCACTTTCATTCTTTTGCATGTGGCTTTCCAGTTTTCCCAGCACCAATTATTGAAGATACTATCTTAACTCCATTGTGTGTTTCTGTCTCCTTTGTTGAAAATTATCTGTCCGTATACATATGGTTTTATAGCCAGGCTCTCTAGAAGTGTTTTGATTACTGCTTCAATTTCCTCAATAGTTATCAGCCTATTTAGATTTTTTTAATTCTTCCTGATTGAGTTTTGGAAGGTCGTATTTTTCTAGGAATATGTCCATTTCTTCTAGGTTGACCAGTATGTTGGAATAGTATTTTTTTTTTTTTTACCAGCCTTTGTATTTCTGTGCGGTCTGTTGTTATTTCGCCTCTTTTCTGATTTTGTTTATTTGGGCCCTCTCTCTTTGCTTCTTGGTGAGTCTGGCTAGAGGTTCATCAATCTTGTTTATCCTTTCAAAGAACCAGCTCTAGGTTTTATAGATCTTTTGAATTGTTTTGTTTTGTTTTGTTTGTTTGTTTGTTTTTTGGGTCTCTGTGTCATTTATTTCCACTCTGATCTTTATTATTTTTTCCTTCTGCTCACTCTGGGCTTTTCTTGCTCCTCTCTTTCTAATTCTTTAAATTGTACAGTTAGATAATTTATTACTAGTTTTTCTTGTTTTTTTGGGGTAGGCCTGTAATGATATGAACTTCTCTCTCAGGACTGCTTTCACTGTGTCCCATAGATTTTGGATTGTTGTGTTTTCATTGTCATTTTTTTCCAGGATGTTTTTTATTTCTTCTTTGATCTCTTTGGTAACCCAATCATTGTTTAATAATATGCTATTTAGCCTCCAAGTGTTTGAATTTCTAATATTATGCCATTATAATTTGAGAAGATGCTTGATATGATTTCTATCTTCTTGAATTTGAGGAGACTTTGCTTGTGTCCCAATATGTGGTCTATCTTTGAAAATGTCTCATGTGCACTCGAGAAGAATGTATATTCTGTAGCTTTGGGGTGAAATGGTCTGAAGATGTCAATTAATTCCATCTGATCTAGTGAGTCATTTAGGATTGCTATTTCTTTGCTGATTTTTTGTCTATGGTATTTATCCAGTAATGTCAATGGAGTACTAAAGTCCCCTACTATGATTATATTGTTGTTGATCTCTCTCTTGATATTGTTCAGAAGTTTTTTTATGTATTTGGGTGCTCCTGAATTGGGTGCATATATGTTTACCAGAGTTATATCCTCTTGTTGTGTTGATCCTTTTAGTATTATGAAACACTAAGAGTAGGTCCGTGAAGAGGAAGCAGTACACATCCATCTTGCTGTCCTTTCCCTCCTTCATCCTCAGGCTGCCCTCCAACATCAGCTGACGCGTCTCCTCTGGGGAGGCACCAGGGATGGGCACGGTCAGGTCCAGGTGCAGAAATTCCTTCAGGAGCTTGTCCACCTCGTCGTTGCTACCCTCCACCACCTCGTTAGGCGTCCATGCAGCTCACCAGGGCGGCCAGCTGCTGCCGCTCCTGTCACTGCCGCATGCACGCGTTCATGTGGTGGATGAAGCGCTCCATGGAGCTGATCATGGTGATGACGGCCTCCTTGGCACGTGGCTTGTCCCTCTTTCTCAGCACCGACTTGAGCAGCAGTGGGTACTTGGTGAGCCGCTGGTGGGGCTTGGCGAGCATGTCGCTCAGCTTCAGCCGCTGGCACTGCTGGTGCTTCTCGGCCCAAGTCACCTAGGCCAGGAAGAGGTTGTCGCGCAGCCCTCCTCCTCCATGCAGTACCGGATGTAGGGCTTGAAGAGGGAGCTGAACATCTTGAAGCCCTTGAGGAGGTCCCGGGCTGCAGCAGCCACCACGTGCGCAGCGCCTTCTCCACCATCGGCGCCATCACACTGCCCCACAGCCCGCGGTGCAGACGCACGATCTTGGGGATGTTGCTGAACAGGAGCGGGTCTTGGAGGTGTCCGGACTCCTCCCCAGGTCGACCCTTTACCTGGGAGTCCCCGCCGCTCCATTCACCCCCTCGGCCAGTGGGGAGCGCCCTCGGTGGGTCCGCTGCTCTGGGCGCTGGGGAGGAGGAGACTGGCGGAGGGCGAGGCCCTAAAGCAGGAGGAAGCCTTGGAAGGCAGGCAAGGAGCCCAGGACTCAAGGCACCCCGGCCGCCACCCCGCGTCCCGCTGGGGCCTGCACCCAGGAGTGCCATGGCTGCGGCAGGGCCACCAGCTGGGCTTGGAAGTGAGTCCTCCACGAACAGTCCCAGCAGCCTGCCTGGTGTGGGTGGGGATTTCGGGTCACCTTGAGGGAGGCCCCGGCCTTTCTCTGCTCCTCTCCTGGTGGAGTAGTGGGACTCCAGCACTGAGGTCAGAGGAGCCGCCTTCCAGACCCCAGGCTGCTTCTCAGAGTAGGAAGTTTCCCCATTAGCCTCTGCCTAGGACAGGACCTCTGTACCCCAAGGGTGCATAAACACACAGGGCTTCCATCAGGCTCTGCTGATCCCAGGGCCGGGAGGCCTCGCGGCTCCGCTGATGCCGGGGCCGGAAGGCCTCTCGGCTCCGCTGATCCCGGGGCCCTGAGGCCTCCCGGCTCTGCTGATCCCAGGGCAGTGAGGCCTCTCTGCTCTGCGGCTTCAGGGCTGTTGGCTTCGCTCCACCGCTTGCAGCCTGAGTATGCAAATTAACTGCCATCTTTTAGCTTCTATAATTGAAACAACATAGTTGCTTAGAGTTGCAGCTGAGAGGCCGGCAACTCAGGCGGGGAACGTTGGAGTACGCTGTCACTGGAGCAAGCAAGCCTCCCTGCTCGCTTCAGTGCATGGCTGCCGGCCGCCATCTTGGCTGACAGTTAATTTGCATAAGGATATGCTGATTAGCCAATGGGAAGGGTAGCGGTCGTACGCTAATTACCATGTTTCTCTTTTATTAGTGTAGATGAACTAAGATGTTCACTAATGACTGGTTACTATATCATGTTGCATTCATTTCCCTTATGCACCTTACACACAGGTACACCATTTCTCTCCACTAATACTAACAGCGAATATTTTAGCAGCCTATTGCCACATCATTAGTCTGTACTGACTTGTTTTGGTGTGTGTAACAGGAAATATTTTGCTTTCTCAGAACAAGAAAAATAGGTTTATTTTCATTTTGTTTATTAAGTTGTGCAGTTATTCAGTGTCTGGTAAGTTAATGTTCAAGAAAAAATGTTAATTTTTATTAAAATGTTCTATTATTTTATGTTAATAGTTACTCATTTAGTTGGGGCGCTGCCCCCTGTCATGCACAGAGCAGGGCGGATCAGGAGGTTGCGATGCCACCCCTAGTCACGCTCAGGGTACGGCCGATTGGGGGGTTGGGGCACCACCCCCTGTCACACTCAAGGCAGGGTCGATAGGGAAGTTGCGGTGCCACCCCCTGTCACGCACAGATGAAGCGGTGGTACTGAGGGACATCTCATCCGATTGGGAGCTGAAGGGGCCACCCTAGAACTTGGTAGAGGAGAGCGTCTCCCCGGGCTCCAGCACCACCAGGGCCAGGGTCTCCGTGGAGCTGTCAGAGGCGCAGTGCTGGGTGTCCAGGCTGTTGCTGCTTTTTCGCAGGATGG
>NW_005369062.1:1965031-1965337 GCF_000412655.1 Myotis brandtii | reverse complement strand
ACCCTTTTATGTAATGATGTTTACTTTGAATTTATATTAGTTCACACAAACACTCCATCCATGCTTTTGTTCCGGCCCTCCGGTCCAGTTTAAGAACCCATTGTGGCCCTCGAGTCAAAAAGTTTGCCCACCCCTGATTTAGACCATTTATGCTTAAGGTTATTATTGATAGGTATTTGTTTGAAGCCATTTTTATTCTTTACACCTGTGTTCCTTCTTCCCTTTCTATTTCTTCTTTTTACACCAGTCCCTTTAGCATTTTGCATTGCTGGCTTGGTAGTGATAAACTCCTTAGCCTTTTTTTGT
>NW_005369062.1:1959146-1964899 GCF_000412655.1 Myotis brandtii | reverse complement strand
TCAGGGCACATGCCCATGTTGTGGGGTTGTCAATCCCCAGTCAGGGTGCATACAGGCGGCAACTGATTGATGTTTTTCTGTCACATCGATGTTTCTCTCCCTAGCCATCCTCTCTCTCTAAAAATCAATTTAAAAAAAAAGCATATCCTTGGGTGAGGATTTTTAAAAGAAGGAAGCTAGAAAGGAATAAGGTTGAGTCAGGCACATATTGAAGTATTTCCTTAGCTAACATTTTAAAATATCCCTTGGTCATGTGGGAGCTAGTTCTTAACTACCTAGACCAGGAATACAAATTCCTATAGAAAATCTGCCTTTTCAAAATAAGATAGATTTACAAAAATTGTCTCACCTCTTTCTCTCCATCATTGCTTGCTTTTTCTATTTTTCTCTCCAATTCCCATCCCCTAACTCTCCCAGGTTCTTATTGCCAACAATGGCATTGCAGCAGTGAAATGCATGCGGTCTATCCGTCGGTGGTCCTACGAGATGTTTCGAAATGAACGTGCAATCCGATTTGTTGTCATGGTCACACCTGAAGACCTTAAAGCCAATGCAGGTGAGTTATTTGCATTAAGAAAGCATCACTCTAGAGCAGCCGTGGGCAAGGATCCGGCCCTTTTGAAATGAATAAAACTAAAAAAAAAAAGACCGTACCCTTTTATTTAATGATGTTTACTTTGAATTTATATTAGTTCACACAAACACTCCATCCATGCTTTTGTTCCGGCCCTCCGGTCCAGTTTAAGAACCCATTGTGGCCCTCGAGTCAAAAAGTTTGCCCACCCCTGATTTAGACCATTTATGCTTAAGGTTATTATTGATAGGTATTTGTTTGAAGCCATTTTTATTCTTTACACCTGTGTTCCTTCTTCCCTTTCTATTTCTTCTTTTTACACCAGTCCCTTTAGCATTTTGCATTGCTGGCTTGGTAGTGATAAACTCCTTAGCCTTTTTTTGTCTGTGAAGCTCCTAATTTCCCCTTCAATTTTGAATGATAGCCTTGCTGGATAGAGTATTCTTGAATTCAGTCCCTTACTTTGCATCACTTTGTGTACTTCATTCCATTCCTTTTTGGCCTGATGTGTTTCTGTTGAGAAATCATTTGATAATCTAATGGGAGATCCCTTGTATGTAACTCTCTGTCTCTCTCTTGCAACCTTTAAGATTCTCTCTTTGTTGTTAACGTTTGCCATTGTAATTAAGACATGTCTTGGTGTGGGTCTTTTTGGGTTCATCTTGTTTGGGACTCTCTGTGATTGTGTGACTTTTTTCTTCCCCAAATCAGGGAAGTTTTCTGTCATTATTTCTTCAAATAGATTTTCTAATCCTTGCTCCTCTTCTTGTCCTTCTGGCACTGCTATTACACAGATGTTACTTTGTTTCATGTAGCCCCAAAGCTCCCTTAGGCACTCCTCCTGCTTTCTAATTTTTTCTCTAATAGCTGTTCAGATTGGGTGTGTTTTTCCTGCCCTGTCTTAACTCACTAATTTGGTCCTCTGCTTCTTCTAGTCTACTGTTGAAACCTTCAATTGTGTTCTTTATTGTAGCTATGTAATTCTTGATTTCCTCTTTATTCTTACATAAGTTGTTGATTTTCTCATCCAGCTGGTTTATAAACTGTATGACCCTTACTTTGAATTCTTTTTCTGACATATTTCATGCCTCTGTTTCATTTAGTTCCTTTCCTGGTGATCCTCCTTTTCTTTCCTTTGGGGGTTGTTTCTTTGTTTCCCCATTTTTGCTCTCACCATAGGGTCCAGGCACCGAGTTCTGCAGGGCCTGTGGCTGAAGCAGAGGGCTTGGCAGGAAGGTCACACACACAGAGAGTCACCAGAGGGCCCAGGTGCTGGGATTCATAGGGCCCCAGGCCGAAGCGACGGGTTGGTGGGAGAGTCGTGCACCCCAAGAGTCACCAGAGAGCCCAGGCACCAGGATGTGTGGGGCCTGTGGCTGGAGCCAGGCCAGTGAAAGTGAGTACCCTCTGGTACTCACAGGAGCCTGTGGCCAGGGAGGCTAGAGTATCAGTGTCTGTGGGTCTGCAGATGAGGTTCAGGTCTTTGGTAAGAGTGGCTATAGGGTCCGGTATGGTGTCTGAGGCCAGTCTGGTGGTGGTGAGGCTGAGCTCCTAGTCACAGCAGCTCTCCCCTTCAAGACAGCATGGTTTTTGTGCCAGAGCTGGCCACCCAGGGAGTGCTTGCAGCAGGAGCAGGGGCTCCCCCATCTAGGAGAGCCCGGTCTTCTGCCCTCTGAGACTCCTGCAAGAATCTAACTGCCCCTCACTCACACATGCACACACCACACACATCCACACACTCCCCTTTTGCTCCCTCACTCACTCACACTCTCTCCCTCACTGTCGTCCTCCTGGCTGCTATCTTGGCTCCCTCCCAGAATTCTTCTGGGCTCTCTATTTTGTTCCATTGATTTGTGTGTCTGTTTCTTGGCCAATACCATGCTGTTTTAATTATCATAGCTCTGTAGTATAATTTGAAGTCAGGTTGTGTGATAGCTCCAGCTTTGTTCTTTTTTCTCAGGATAGCTTTGGCTATTCAGGATTTTTGTGGTTCCATACAAATCTGATGATTTCTCATTCGATTTCTTTAAAAAATGATATTGGGGGTTTTTATGGGAATTGCATTAAATCTGTATATTGCTTTGGGCAATATGGCCATCTTAACTATATTGATTCTTCCAATCCATGGACACAGAATACTTTTTCATTTTGTTGTGTCTTTTTCAATCTCTTTTAATAATGCTTTGTAATTTTCAGAATATAGGTCTTTTGAGTTCTTTGTTAAGTTTATTCCTAGGTATTTTATTCTTTTGGTTGCAGTTCCATTTCTTTTTCTGAAGTGTTGTTGTTAGTATATAGGAGGGCAATGGATTTTGGCAGATTGATTTTGTACCTTTGACTGTATTTGTTTATTTTCTCTAAATTATTTTGGTGGGGTCTTTAGGGTTTTCTGTATACAGAATCATGTCATCTGCAAAAAGTGATAGTTTTATTTCTTCCTTCCCTTTTTGGATGTCTTTTATTTCTTTCTTTTGCCTTATTGCTCTGGCTACAACTTCCAGCACTGTGTTGAATAAGGGTGTTGAGACTGGACATCCTTGTCTAATCCTGATTTTAGAGGAAAAGCTTTCAATTTTCACCATTGAGTATTGTATTAGCTGAGGGTTTATCATAGATGGCCTTTATTATGTTGAGGTACTTTCCTTCTATTCCTATTTTATTGAGTGTTTTAATCATAAATGAAAATTGTATCTTATCAAATGTTTTTCTGCATGTATTGATAAGATCATATGATTTTTATGCTTTGTTTTGTTAATGTGATGTATTACATTGATTGATTTATGTATGTTGAACCATCCTTGTACCCCTGGAATGAGGCTGACTTGATCATAATGTACTATTTTTTGGATGTACTGTTGTATTAAATTTGCTAGTATTTTGTTTATCTTTGCATCTGTATTCATCAGATATATTGTTCTGTAGATTTCTTTTTTGTGTGTTATCCTTGCCAGGTTTTTGTATCAGGGCTATATTGGCCTCATAAAATGTGTTAGAAAGTTACTTCTTCTTCTATTTTTTGGAGAGTTTGAGAAGGACAGGTTTTAAATCTTCTTTGAACATTTGGTAGAATTCACTGGTAAAGCCATCTGGTTCTGGATTTTTGTTTTTTGATAGCTGTTTCAATTTCCTTTACTGCTGATTGTCTATTTAGATTTTCCAATTCTTCATGATTTAGTCTAGGAAGGTTATATATTTCTAGGAGTTTATCCAATTCTCCTAGATTATTGAATTTGGTGGCATATAGTCTTTCATTATATTCTAATATATCTGTGATGTCTATGGTGACTTCTCCTCTCCCATTTCTGATTTTGTTTATATGGATCTTTTCCCTTTTTTTCTTAATGAGTCTAGCCAGGGGTTTGCCAGTTTTATCAATATTTTCAAAGAACCAGCTCTTTGTTGTATTGATTTTTTGTATAGTCTTTTTGTACTCTATTTTATTAAATTCTCCTCTGATTTTTATTATTTCATTTTTTATGACTTTGGGTTGCTTTTGTTCTTCTTTTTCTAGTCCTTTAAGGTGTGATGTTAAGTTTTTTACTTGGGATTTCTCTTGTTTCTTGAGATAGGCCAGTATTGATATAAACTTCCCACTTATTACTGCTTTCACTGTATCCCAGAAATTTTTATGTACTGTATTGTAATTTTCATTAGTCTCCATATATCTTTTGATTTCATCTTTTATTTCTTCTTTGATCAAGTTATTTTTTAGTAGTTTGTTGTTTAATCTTCATGTATTTGTGTGTTTCTTTAATTCCTTTTTGCAGTTGATTTCTAATTTCATGGCATCATGGTCAGAGAATATGCTAGGTATAATTTCAATCTTATTGAAGATGTTGATGTTAGTTTTTGACCCAGCATATGCCCTATCCTTGAGATTGTTCCATGTGCACTGGAGAAAAATGTATAATCTTATGTTCTGGGATGTAAGGTTCTGTAAGTGTCAATTATGTCCATTTGGTCTAGTTTGTCATTTAAGGCTGGCATTTCTTTATTGATTTTCTGTTTGAATGATCTATCTCGAACTGTCGATGGAGTATTAAATTCCCCACATATGATTGTGTTTTATTTGTTTCTCCCTTTAGTTCTGTGAGTAGTTGCTTTATATATTTCAGTGCTTCATGGCTGAGTACATATATATCAACTAGTGGCCCTGTGCATGAATCCATGTGCAAGTAACTCACTGCCACTTGCCTCATCTGCCACCCGGCCCACAGCCACCTGCCCCGCCCTCCTGTAGCTCTCCCCCCCGCTCATAGTTCACTGCCCCGCCCTCCTGCTGATTGGTCATTACGTGTCATGGCATAATGACCATTTGCATATTACTCTTTATTATATAGGACTAGAGGCCCAGTGCACAAAAATTTGTGCACTCGGGAGGGGAGGGGGGTCCCCCAGCCCGGCCTATGCCCTCTCGCAGTCTGGGAATTGTAATTTTCATTAGTCTCCATATATCTTTTGATTTCATCTTTTATTTCTTCTTTGACCAAGTTATTTTTTAGTAGTTTGTTGTTTAATCTTCATGTATTTGTGTGTTTCTTTAATTCCTTTTTGCAGTTGATTTCTAATTTCATGGCATCATGGTCAGAGAATATGCTAGGTATAATTTCAATCTTATTGAAGATGTTGATGTTAGTTTTTGACCCAGCATATGCCCTATCCTTGAGATTGTTCCATGTGCACTGGAGAAAAATGTATAATCTTATGTTCTGGGATGTAAGGTTCTGTAAGTGTCAATTATGTCCATTTGGTCTAGTTTGTCATTTAAGGCTGGCATTTCTTTATTGATTTTCTGTTTGAATGATCTATCTCGAACTGTCGATGGAGTATTAAATTCCCCACATATGATTGTGTTTTATTTGTTTCTCCCTTTAGTTCTGTGAGTAGTTGCTTTATATATTTCAGTGCTTCATGGCTGAGTACATATATATCAACTAGTGGCCCTGTGCATGAATCCATGTGCAAGTAACTCACTGCCACTTGCCTCATCTGCCACCCGGCCCACAGCCACCTGCCCCGCCCTCCTGTAGCTCTCCCCCCCGCTCATAGTTCACTGCCCCGCCCTCCTGCTGATTGGTCATTACGTGTCATGGCATAATGACCATTTGCATATTACTCTTTATTATATAGGACTAGAGGCCCAGTGCACAAAAATTTGTGCACTCGGGAGGGGAGGGGG
>NW_005369062.1:1952751-1957813 GCF_000412655.1 Myotis brandtii | reverse complement strand
AGGCGGGGAACGTTGGAGTCCGCCGTCACTGGAGCAAGCAAGCCTCCCTGTTCACTTCAGTGCATGGCTGCCGGCTGCCATCTTGGCTGACAGTTAATTTGCATAAGGATATGCTGATTAGCCAATGGGAAGGGTAGCGGTCGTACGCTAATTACCATGTTTCTCTTTTATTAGTGTAGATAAGTGTTATGTTTTCTTGATGTAGTGTTCATTATAAAGTATCCATCTCTGTTTCTTATTATCTTTAAATCTATTTTGTCAGATATAAGTATGGCCACAACTGCTTTTTTTGTGCATGTTATTTGCTTGGAGAATCATTTTCCACTCTTTCACTTTTAATCTACCTTTGTCTTTGCAGCTTAGATGTTTCTCTTGTAGGCAGCATATGTTTGGGTTTTGTTTTTTTATCCACTCTGCTACTCTGTGCCTCTTTATTGGTGAGTTAAATCCATTTACATTTAGGGTAATTATTGATGTATGAGGATTTCCTATAGTCATTTTATCTTTTATTTTCTGGTAGTTCTGTATCTCCATTGATTTTTTTCCTTTATGTTTCTGTCTGTTGTTTTTGTTTGATGGTATTCCATATACAGCTTTCCTATGTTTCTTATTTTTTTAAGCTATGTCCTGGTGTGGGGCGTTTTGTATGTAGTTACCATTAGGTGTATAGCAAATGAAGAAGTTGCATATATATTGTAGGTTTTTTTTTCTTTTGAGTGCATCTGATTTTCATCTTCCTTTCCCAGGTCAGATCTTTTATTTCTCCCCCTTTAAATTTTTTGTTGTCACAAATTATCCCTGCTTATGCTGTAAGTTTTTTGTTGATCTTACTCTTAGTGCTCTGACCTTATGTTCTTTGTTTCAGGTATAATAACATCCTTAAGTATTTCCTGCAATCAATGTTTTCTGGTGATAAAATTACTTAGCTTCTGTATGTCTTGGATAATCTTTATTTATCCCTACCAAGTGCCTTGGAGAGGGACTCTTTGGATTGAGGTAACTAGTTGTTCTGTTTGTTTCTTGGATTCAAGGATCTAGTTCTTTCTATAGGTTTGGGAAGTTCTCATCCACTTTTTGTCTTAATAGACTCTCCATTCCCTGCTCCCTCTCTTCCTCCTCCATAATGCCTATAATTCTAATATTGCTTTTTCTGATAGAATCAGATAGATCTCATAGAGCTGTTTCATTTTTTTATGCTTAGTTCTCTCTCTTCCTCCCTCTGTGTCATTTATTGATTCCTATCTTTGATATCACTAATTCTTTCCTCCATCTGGTTGGCTCTGTTTTCTATGCTCAGTAGTTCATTCTTTGTCTTCTTAATTGCATGCTTCATTTCCAGGGTTTTTGATTGTTGTTGTTTTTTTTAAGTTTTAATCTCTCTGGTAAAGTACTCATTTTGTTTATTGATTTGTTTTCTGAGTGCACTGAACTGTCTGTCAGTATTTTCTTGCATCTTGTTGAGCATTTTCAGAACTGCAATCTTGAAATCTCTATCATTTATAGCACATATTTCCATGTGTTCCAGCTTGCTTTCTGGGGATTTTTTGTTTTCTTGGTTACTGTGGTTCTTCATGGTATTTGATGTCCTCCTTTGCTTATGCATTTATCTCTGAAGAGATCTTTCTATTATTTTCCAGTAGATGGCGCCAAATTGCAAGATTTTTTTTATTTTTTTATCTCTGTGATCTCCCATCTTGAACCTCTGGCTTCCATAAGACAGTACAGGCATGCTGCTTGTTGCTGGGGTTTGTTTTGCCTTCACTGTAATGAAGACCCCTGACCTCTGTGGGGTCCCACTCCAAACACCCCACCTGGGGACCAGGCACAGAGGGAAACAGTGGTTCTACTGCATTAGCTGTTGGTTTAAGACAATATACTCGTAGGCCTGATGCTAATGGCAATAGGAAGCATGTTTTTTGGGGGGCCAAGGAGGGACAGGGTTGTTGTCTGAAATACCACCAACTGGCCCAACAGTGGAAAGCCACATGGCAGAACCCCATGCTCTGTCAGGCGTCCGCTGGTTCAGTCACCATTTGCTCCGCTAGGCGGGCCCTGCTGGACTGTCCCCCGCAGCTCTCTGTTTCTTCCAGTTGAAGGAAGCACTTGCTACCTCCGGCTTTCTCCCCTCTTCCAGCCAGCTGAGCCACAAGCTCCCGGCTGCAGGGCTGTGTCTGCAGGCCATCTGTGCTTTCCTCCCTTGTCGTCTCCCTGTCTATTCCTAGTTGCCAGCCTTTCGATGTTTCAGTGCACAGGTCTCTCAGGTGTGCCTCTGTATTGAGCAGGGATTTCTTTGTTGAATTATAGTTGGTTAACTTATTGAAATTTGGGGGGGGGGGGGGGGGGGAGTGCACTCTCACACCACCATTCCTCTGATGTCACCTATAAAGAACTCAATAATAAAAAGACCAATAACCCAATTTGAAAATAAAAAATTATCTCAGTAGACAGTTCTCCAAAGAAGATAGCCAAATGACCAATAAGCAGATGGAAAGATTCTCAATGTCATTAGTCACCAGGGAAATGAAAATCAAAATGACAAGATACCATGTCATACCCACTAGGATGGCTAGAATAAAAAGTCAAGCAAAGAAAAATGTTGGAGAGGATGATGAGAAACTAGAACTCTTATACACTGCTGGTGGAAATGTAAAATGGTGCAACCACTTGAAAAGAGTCCAGTAGTTTCTTAAATCATTAAATCTAGAATGACAATATGCTATAGAAATTCTACTCCTAATATGCTCATGAGAAAGGAAAACGTATGTCCATGCAAAAATGTGACAAATGAAACAAATGTCTATAGCAGCATTATTCATAATCCCCAAAAGGTGGAAACAATCCAAATGCCTATTAACTTAAAAATGGATAGACAAAATGTGGTATACCAACACTAAATATTATTTGGTCTCAAAAAAGAAAAAAGTACTGATATAAATGCTACCACATGGATGAACCTTGAGAAAATTATGTTAAGTGAAAGAAGCCAGTCATAAAAGACCACTCATTATATGATTCTTTATATGAAATGCCAAGAATAGGCAAATCTATAAAGACATAAAATAAATTTGTGGTTTCTTAGGGCTGAGGTAAATGGGAGGGGGAGGGGTCAGTAGCTAAAGAGTTTCTTTTTGAGGTGATAAAAATGTTCTAAAATTGACTGTGATGATGGTTGTACAATTCTGTGAATATAGTAAATACCATTGAATTTTACACTGTAAATGGGTAAGCTACATAGCATGTGAATTACATCTTAATAAATTTCTTTTTTTAAAAAAAACCTACCTTTTGACAAATGAAAACAAGGGGTCAGTAGCTAAAGAGTTTCTTTTTGAGGTGATAAAAATGTTCTAAAATTGACTGTGATGATGGTTGTACAATTCTGTGAATATAGTAAATACCATTGAATTTTACACTGTAAATGGGTAAGCTACATAGCATGTGAATTACATCTTAATAAATTTCTTTTTTTAAAAAAAACCTACCTTTTGACAAATGAAAATGAAAACCCAACTTTCCAAAACTTATGGGATGCAACAACAACCGTTGTAAGAGGTAAGTTCATATTTATACAGGCCTACCTCAAGAAACAAGATAAGTCTCAAATAAACAATCTAATTTTATACCTACAGGAACTAAAAAAAGAATGAACAGAACCCCAAATAAATACAAACAAGGAAATTATAGAGATCAGAGGTGAAATGAACAAAATACAGATGAAAAAATAGAAAAAATGACAATGAAACCAATAGCTGGTTCTTTGAAAAAATAAAGTTGACAAACCTTTAGCCAGACTCAGCAAAAAATAAGAGAGAGCCAATATAAATAAAATCAGAAATGAAAGAGAAGAGATTACAACCAACATCACAGAATATAAGGGATCATTAAAGAATACTATAAACAATTATATGCCAACAAATTGGACAACCTAGAAGAACTTGATAAATTTCTAGAAACACACAGTCTTTCAAAACTGAACTAGGTAAAAACAAACAGAAAATCTGAACAACTGATTACTAGGAATAAAATGGAACCAGTAATAAAAAAACCCACAACAAATGAAATCCCAGGATTACACAGCTTCACAGAAAATATTTTTAAAAGAATTAATAGCTATATTTCTCAAACTACTCCAAAAAAATGAAGAAGAAGGATCACTTCCAAACTCAATCTACCAGGATACCAAAACTAGACAAAGGCACTGCAAAAAGAAAAAAGAAAATTATAGACCAATATCCCTGATGAATATAGATGCAAAAATTCTCAATAAAATACTAGAGAACTGGATTCAGCAATACATTAAAATATTATATCTTTCAATCAAGTGGGATTTATACCAGGGATACAGGGAAAGTTCAATATCCACAGAATAATTAATGTGAAACATCACATCAACAAAACCAATACAAAAATCATATGATCATCTCAATAGATGTTAAAAAAATCATTTGACAGAATTTAACATCCATTTATGATGAAAACTCTCAGCAAAGTGGGTATAGAAGGAATGTACCTCAAAATGATAAAGGTTATATATAAAAAGCCCATAGCTAACATCATACTTTGCAGTGACAGTTAGTAGACTTAATGTGATGATCACATCATAAGATATATTTGTCATATCACAATATTGTACATCTGAATCTAAGGTAATATTATATGTCAACCATACTTAAATTTTAAAAAAGAAATCAATTTATACTATATATATATATGTAATTATATAGTACTAGAGGCCCGATGCATGAAAATTTGTGCAAGAGTAGGCCTCCTTCCCCCAGCTGCCAGCACTGGCTTCCCTCCAACACCTGGGCCACAGGCGCTTCCCTTGGGCCACCCACAGGCACCCAGGACTCAGGCTGGCTTCCCTCCAGCCCTGGCTTTGTCATAAAGGACATCCGGAATGATGCCTAGAAGATGTCCAGTCTAATTAGTATATTACCTTTTTATTATCTACACTAATAAAAGACAAACATGCAAACTGACCGTACCTTCACTATGCCTTAAGCCACACCCACCAGCCAATCAGAGCGACTATATGCAAATTAACCCAACCAAGATGGCA
>NW_005369062.1:1951320-1951675 GCF_000412655.1 Myotis brandtii | reverse complement strand
GGGGGCCCCCCCCCCCCCAAGTGCACAAATTTTTGTGCACTGGGCCTCTAGTTATAGATATAACAGCAATATGTAAAATATTTATAGAATAATACATAGTTATGTACTACATATAATTTATATGTAATTATACATTTGAACCTTGAACAACATTAGGGTTAATGGTGCCAACCCCCACATAGTTGAACATCCATGAATAACTTTCTTTTTAATTTTATTTTTTCTGTCACCATTTATCCCCTCTATGGCCCTCTTCCACCTCCACCTACCTCCCTCCTCTCACTCCCCAATTACCACACCATTGTCCATGTCCATGAGTTCTCTTTTTTACTTTTTTGCTCTTCCCTCCCTTTCC
>NW_005369062.1:1942930-1950884 GCF_000412655.1 Myotis brandtii | reverse complement strand
ACTCCATTTTTAATTTTTTGAGGTAACTCCATACTGATTTTCACAGGGGCTGCACTAATCTGTCTTCCCACCAACAGTGCACAGGGTTCCCTTTTCTCCACATTCTTGCCAACACTTGTTTTTGTTGATTTATTGATGATAGCCATTCTGACAGGTGGGAGGTGATATCTCATTGTGGTTTTAATTTGCATTTCTTCGATGATTAGTGACATTGAGCATCTTTTCATTTGTCTATTGTCCATCTCTATTTCCTCTTTGGAGAAGTGCCTATTTAGGTCTTTTGCCATTTTAAAAATGATATTGTTTGTTTTTGTTTTTTGTTGTGTGTGTGTGTGTGTGTGTGTGTGTGTGTGTGTGTGTTGAGTTTTATAAGTTCTTTGTAAATTTTGGATATTGATACCTTATCAAATGTATCATTGGTGAAAATGTTCTCCAATTAAGTGAGTTGTCTTTTCATTTTGTTATTGGTTTCCTTTGCTGTGCAAAAACTTTTTAGTTTGATGTAGATCCATTTGTTTATTTTTTCTTTTGTTTCCCTAGCGGCTAGGGAAACTGTGGCTCGCGAGCCACATGCGGCTCTTTGGCCCCTTGAGTGTGGTTCTTCCTAAGCCTTAGGAGTACCCTAATTAAGTTAATAACAATGTAACTACCTATATAGTTTAAGTTTAAAAAATTTGGCTCTCAAAAGAAATTTCAATCGTTGTATTGTTGATATTTGGCTCTGTTGACTAATGAGTTTGCCGACCACTGCGGCCTAGCCCAAAGAGATATAGCAGAAAAAATTTGGCTACAAGAAATGTCCAAGACTTTCCTGTGTATGTTTTCTTCTAGGATTTTTATGGCTTTGAGTCTAACATTTAAGTCTTTCTTGTGTGTGGTGTAAGAAGGTGGTCTAGTTTCACTTTTTTTTTGTCATGTATCTGTCCAGTTTTCCCAACATCATTTATTGAATAGTCTATCTTTAGTCCATTGTATGTTTTTGCCTCCTTTGTCAAATATTAATTCACTATAAAGGTATGGAATTATTTCTGGGCTCTCTATTTTGTTCCATTTATCTATATGTATGTTTTTATACCAGTACCATGCTGTTTTATTACTGTGGCCTTGTAGTTTAGTTTGATATTAGACAGGGTGATTCCTCTAACTTTGTTCTTCTTTCTCAGGATCGCTGTTGCTATTAGAGATCTTTTGTGGTTCCATACAAATTTTTGAATCATTTGTTCTAGTTCTGCGAAATACACCATTGGTATCTTGACAGGAATCATGTTGAACCTGTAGATTGCTTTGGGTAGTATGGGCATTTTAATGATGTTAATTCTTCCTATCCATGAATACAGTGTATACTTCCACTTATTTGTATCTTCCTCAATTTCTTTCTTCAGTGTCTTATCATTTTTTTTGCTCTTCTTTACATCCTTAGTTACATTTATTCCTAGGAATTTTATTCCTTTTGAAGCAATAGTGAATGGGATTTGTTTTTTTAGTTTCCCTTTCTGATAGTTCATTATTAGTGTATAAGTTCTTTGTAAATTTTGGATATTAATACTTTATCAGATGTATCATTGGTGAAAATGTTCTCCAACTAAGTGGATTGTCTTTTCACTTTGTTATTGGATATGCAACTGATCTCTGGATATTCTGTATCCTGCTACTTTGTTGAATTCACTTATCAGTTCTAGTATTACTTGGGTGGAATCTTTAGGGTTCTCTATATATAACATCACATTATCTGCAAATAATGACAGTTTTACTTCTTCCTTTACAATTTGGATGCCTTTTATTTATTCTTCTTGTCTGATAATTGTGGCTAGAACTTCCAGCACTATATTAAATAAGAGGTGAAAGCAGACATCCCTGTCTTTTTCCTGATTTTAAGAGGAAGATGTAGTATTTGCCCATTGAGTATGATGTTGGTTGTGGGCTTGTCATATATGGCCTTTACTATATTGAGGTATGTTCTCTCTATTCCCACTTTGCTGAGAGTTTTCATCATAAATGGGTGCTGGATTTTATCAAATGTTTTTTCTGCATCTATTGGTATGATCGTGTGGTATTTATCTTTGAATTTGCTTATGTGGTGTATCACATTTATTGTTTTGCAGATATTGCATCCCTGGAAAAAATCCCAGTTGATCATGGTGTATGATCTTTTTAATATATTTCTGGATTTAGTTTGCTAATATTTTGTTGAGCATTTTAGTATCTATGTTCATCAGGGGTATGGGCTTAGAATTTTCTTTGTTGTGTCTTTATCTAGTTTTGGAATTACTAGTAGGATAATGCTGGCCTCAGAAAATGAGCTTGGGAGTCTTTCCTCCTTTTGAAAAATTTGGAATAGCTTGAGAAGGATGTGAATTAGTTCTTCTTTAGATGTTTGGTAAAATTCACCTCTAAAGCCATCAGGGTTTTTGTTTTGGGGAGTGTTTTTTTTATGACTCCGTCAATTTCACTAGTTGTAATCTGTCAGTTCAGATTCTCTCATTCTTCCTGATTTACTGATTTGGAAGGTTGTAGGCTTCTATGAATTTATCGATTTCTTCTATATTGTCCAAATGGTTGGCATAATATTCTTATAATCATTTGGGTTTCTTTGGTGTCAATTAGCACTTCTCCTTTTTTATTTCTGATTTATTTATTTGGGCTTTCTTTTCTTTCTTTCTTTCTTTCTTTCTTTCTTTCTTTCTTTCTTTCTTTCTTCCTACCTTTCTTTCAATGAGTCTTGTTAAAGGTTTGCCAATCTTGTTTATCTTTTCAAAGAACCAGCTCTTGGTTTCAATGATCTTTTGTATTTTTTTTTTACTCTACTTAGCTTATTTCTGCTCTGATGTTATTATTTCCTTCCTTCTACTCACTCTTGGCTTTGTTGCCCTTTTTCAAGTTTCTTTAAGTGTAAAATTAGATTGTTTACTTGAGCTTTTTCTTATTTCTTGAGATAGGCCTGTAATGCTATGAACTTTCCACAGATTTGGGGTTATTGTGTTCTCATTTTCATTTGTTTCAAGGTATCTTTTGATTTTTTTCCTTGATCTCATTGTTAACCCATTCATTGTTCAGCAATATGTTATTTAGTATCCATGTCATTGTGTGGTGTTTTTTGTGGGGTTTTTTTTCAGTTTTTTTTCTTGTGGTTGATTTCAAGGTTCATAGCATTATGGTCAAAGAAGATGCCTGATATGATTCCAATCTTCTTAAATTTATAGAAACTTGTTTTGTGTCCTAACATGTGGTCTATCCTAGAAAACATCCCATGTGCATTTGAAAAGATTGTTTATTCTGCTGCCTATGGGTGGAATGATCTGAAGATATCATTTAAATGCTGTTGATTTAGTGTTTCATTTAAAGTTATCATCTCCTTGTTGATTTTCTGTCTGGAAAATCTATCCATTGATGTCAATGGGGTGTTATAACTATAACTGTATTATTGTTAATCTCTCCCTTTATTTCCAAGATTTGCTTTACATATTTAGATGATCCTATGTTGGGAGAAAAGGTTTACAAAGATTATATTCTCTTGTTGGATTGATCCCTTTATCATTTTGTAGTATCCTTCTTTGTCTTTTACTAAAGTCTATTTTGTCAAATATAAGTATTGTTACCCCAGCCTTTTTTCCTTTCCAGTTTCATGAAATCTCATTTTCCATCCCTTTACTTTTAGTCTGTGTGTATCTTTCATTCTGATGTAGGTCTCTTGAAGACAGCATATTTATGAGTCTTGTTTACTTATCTGTTCAGCTACCTTATATCTTTTGATTGAAGCATTTACATTTAAAGTGATTATTGATAGATACATATTTCTTGCCATTTTATTTTTTAACTATATTCTTCTGTTTTGTTTTCTTTTTCCTTTTTTTTTCCTTCTCCTGGTTCTTAAAGCAAGCCCTTGAACATTTATTATATAATACTGGTTTGGTGGTAATAAACACCTTTAATTTTTTTCTTGTCTGAAAAGCTCTCTATTTCTCCTTCAATTTTAAATGTAAACTGGCTGGGCAAAGTAGTCTTGGCTGTAGGTCCTTGTTTTCCATCACTTTGAATATTTCATGCCAGTCCCTTCTGGCTTAAATGTTTGTTAAGAAATCAGCTGATGGTCTTATGAAAATTAATTTAGGTAACTGACTGCCTTTCTTTTGCAGCTTTTAAGATTATTTGTCATTAACCTTTGACATTTTAATCATGATGTTCTTGGTGTGGACCTCTTTAGCTCCATCTTACTGGGAGTCTCTGTATTTTTTGGACTTGTATGTATTTTTTCTTCACCATGTTAGGGAAGTTTTCAGACACTATTTCTTCAAATAGGTTCTTGATTGCTTGCTCTCTCTTTCTTCTCTTTCTTGTACCCAAATCACATAGATGTTCTTACACTTCATGTTGTCCCACAGGACCCTTAAACTATCCTCATTTTGCCCAATGAGTATGGCTCAGTGGTTGAGCATTGACCCATAAATTAGGACATCACAGTTCAATTCCCGGTCAGGGCACATGCCTGGGTTGCAGGTTTGATCCTTAGTGGAGGGCATGCAGGAAGCGCTGATCAATGATTCACTTTCATCATTGATGTTTTTATCTATCTCTCCCTCTCCCTTTCCCTTCCACTCTCTGAAATCAATACAAACATTTACAAAACAACAAGAAACTATCCTCATTTTTAAATCTTTTTTTCTTTTTGCTGCTCTGATTGGATATTTTTTCTTACTTTGTCTTCCAAAACACTGACTTGATCCTCTGCTTCATAGAGCCTGCTGTTTATTCCTTCCAGTGTATTCTTTATTTCAGATATGGTATTCTTCATTTCTAACTGGTCCTTTTTTATGGTTTCTATATCCTTTTTTATGCTGTTGAGCATCCTTAAAATCCTTACTCAGAACTTTATATCTGATCAATTGTTTACCTCTACTTCATTTAGCTCTCCTTCTAGAGCATTCTCACGTTCCTTCATTTGGGGCCTGGTTCTTTGTTTCCCTATTTTGGCTACCTGTTTGTGTTTGTTTCTATGTATTAAGTATATCTGCTATGATCCCTCATCTTGATAGGGTGGCTTTATATAGTAGGTGACCTGTGGGACCCAGTGGCATAGTCTCCCTGATCACCAGAACTGGGTGCTCTATGAATGCCCCCTTGTGTGCATTGTATGGGCTTTCCTGTTGTAGTTGAGTCTCTCTCTCTCTCTCTCTCTCTCTCTGAGAGAGAGACTCAACTACAACAATATATATATATTACTGATTTTCCACAGAGAGGAATGGAGAGGGACAGAGAGTCAGAAACATCGATGAGAGAGAAACACCAATCAGCTGCCTCCTGCACACCCCCCACTAGGGACATGCCCGCAACCCAGGTACACGCCCCTGACCGGAACCGAACCCGGGACCCCTCAGTCCGCAGGCTGACGCTCCATCCACTGAGCCAAACCGGCCAGGGCTGTAGTTGAGTCTTGATTGCTATTGGCCCATTCATGAATGGGCTCTACCATCAGGCTGGCTGACAGTGAGCCTCAACCCCCAACACAGTATGGAGGCTGCTATCTAGGTGCTGATCACATGAAACAGAATTCACCTCAGCAAGATTTAGTGCCTGCCAATGTTTCCCTGTGGATATGCTGCTTGTGAAGCTTGTTGCATTTTGCTCTATTGTGTCTGAAGCTGGCCACTGGGTGTATTGATTCTGGGCCTCTTCAGAGGGACTCTGGTGCAGGCCAGTGTCTGATACTGTCTGTGATTGGCCCTGAGCAACTTGTTTGGAGCTATCAGCAATCCACAGCTTATGACTCCCTCTTTTAGGCCTGAGTTCATGTGGAAAGAACCAAGCTGCACACCAAGTTCTGCCATACCTCCCCCCCAGCTCAGGAGTACGTCAGGCAAAGATTCAAAGCACCCAGGAATTGCCTTTGCCTCCAGCTTCCTCCTAGTTGTAGAACTTCCACTCAGCCAGCCTTCCTGTGGTTCTGGATGATGTCTGTTCCGTCTTTTAGTTGTATTTTTGAAGTGGTTGTTCGAGGCAGCAAACTCCGGCGTTAACCTATGCCGCCATCTTGGTTTCTCCAATCCACAGCTTATGACTCCCTCTTTTAGGCCTGAGTTCATGTGGAAAGAACCAAGCTGCACACCAAGTTCTGCTTTTGCTAGCCCCCAGCTCAGGAGTACGTCAGGCAAAGATTCAAAGCACCCAGGAATTGCCTTTGCCTCCAGCTGTCTGTTAGTCTCAGTCAGTTAATGAGTCTCTGGCTGTAGTCCTCAGCAGGGCATAAGCTCCACAGGGTGGGGAGAGAGGGATTCCAATAGATGGGGCTATTGTTTCCCCCAAAGCTAAAGCTACATGGATGGGAAAGGTCTGCCTAAGAAAGATGGCTTCTGCAGTATGGAGGAATGACTCAGCACAGGGATCCAGGCAGCTCTCCTCTCAGCTCTCTCCCCAGAGCCACTAACCCCAGGCTCTCCTCACACAGATCTAGTCCACTCTACCCTTTCTCTGCCAGAGCCCAAGGGGAGTGGCTATGAGCAAAATTTTGTCCATTGGTCCTTTAAGAGGGTACCTGCATTTCTAGTCATCTCTCCCTGGTGGACAGAACCCCCTGTGCTTTTCACAGTCAGATGTTTTGTGGGCACCTTTCCCAGTTCTTGTGCTCTGATCTGGGGAGCCAGGTTTGGGATTTGGACCCCAGACTTCTCAGGGAGATACCCTGTAGAACTTCAGCTGCTCCCACCAACCCTCTCATGCCTCTGCTCAATGTGGCCTCCTCTTCATACCAGTCTCAATGTGGCCTCCTCTTTAAGTCCTTGGTTATAAAGCTTCTCTCCAACTAGTCTTCAGTTGCTTATTCAGGATGAGTTTTCTATATTTTAGTTGCTGTTGCTGGGAGAAGGTCAGTGTAGCTTTCATTTAATCCATAGCCATCTTAGAATCTCCTCCATATATAACTTTTGACTCCCTCAAAACTTACCTACTAAGTTTGACTGGAAGCCTTGCAATAACATAAACAGTTGATTAACACATATTTTTATGTTATATGTATTATGTACCATATTCATGATATGTACATTAAGAAAATCATAAGAAGAGAAAATACACTTTCAGTATTTATTGAAAAAAATCTGCATATAAGTGGACCTGCACAGTTCAAACCCATGTTGTTCAAGAGTCAACCATATGATATATAATTATATATTATGATACATAATTATATATATTATATATAATCTACACTAATAAAAGAGAAACATGCAAATTAACTGTCCCTTCATGATGGCCACAAGCCACGCCCATCAGCCAATCAGGAGTGAGTATGCAAATTAGTGGGACAAAAACAGCAGCAGCCATGGAGCCAGCCAGAGCAGGCAGGAGGCTTGGGTCACCCAGGCAACAAAGGAAGCCAAGCTTCCCGCCTGCCTGGGCCAGTGCCGAGGGGCCTGTGGGTGGCAGCCACGGAGCAGGCCAGAGTGCAGGGAGGCTTGGGTTGCCGAGGACAACCCAAGATTCTCTCCTGCCCTAGCTGGGGGCTGAAGGAGAGGCCTTTGGGCACAGGAGGCTTGGGTCTCCAGGGCCAGCTGCTGAGAGAGGGGCCTGCAAACAGCCCTCAGCCATCACCCAGGCTGGCCACACCACCATCGGGGTGAGGGTCCCCGCTGGGGAACATGGCCAGCCTGAAAATGGCCCTCAGCCCCTTACCCACGCTGGCCACACCCCCATGGGTGAGGGTCCCCTGTGGGATCGGTCCTAAACCGGTAGTTGAACATCCCTCAAGGGCTCCCAGGTTGGAGAGGGTGCAGGCTGGGCTGAGGGACCACCCCCCCCCAATGCACGAATTTCGTGCACTGGGCCACTAGTATGTAATATAATTAAGCATGCTATTTTAACAGGGAAATATATTATTCTAATATATAGTATATTTTATTTTATAATTATATACTTTATAATTACATATTATTAAATAAACATATTATCTAATATATTATATGTTTTA
>NW_005369062.1:1936271-1942828 GCF_000412655.1 Myotis brandtii | reverse complement strand
AATATATTTTTATTACATGTTATATATTATATATAGTTGTATACATATAATTCTAAGGGGAAAATGTTACATTTTTCTGTCTCTTAAGAGATAAACACAATGGTTACTTTTTCTATTGGTAATGATTGTGTTCATCTCTCTCAAGGCAGTTTCTAACTCTTCTGAGCAATTTAAAATCTTGTCCTTGTGAAACCGTGGAAACAAGTCTGTTTAAATATTAGGCTGAACACATTCCAGGACTTGCTCAAATTCAAATTATTTTGTATACTTTTTAGTGCTTGATAAAAAGACTTCATTATTTATGAGAAAATGTGTTTTATCTTGCAAATGGTGTTCAAACATTAGCTGACTATTTTACAGAATGAATGTTTATGAAGCTGACATGACACTATCTCAAAGAACCTGGCAGGTTTATTGACCTTTTGCTTGCTTTTCTGAACATTTGTTAATATCACACATTTCTTTCTAATTTATACTAAAGTATGCAAATGTCAATGGTGTGAAAGACCACTGCAGTGGAAAATTTAATATATTACTTTAGTAATGTACTTGAGCTAAATGAGTGAAGATTTAATGGCACATAAAAAAACATAATAATTTGTATGACATTTTGAAGAGAATTAAATAATTTTGAACACGATTCTTTAACAATCAGTATTATACTGTTCATTCTTCAACAGGCAGTATTATCCTATATAATAAAAGGCTAATATGCAAATTGTCCCCTAACCCGCGTCCCCTTTCCCTGGCCAGCCCGGCCCAATCAGCCCCGATTGGAGCAGGTGGACCCCACTAGTACATGAATTCATGCACAGGGCCTTTAATAGTTTTCATATAGACACAAAGCATAGTGATTACCCTAAACTCAGTATTTTCAAATTCACATATGTAAAGTCATATAAGCTATAGTCAAAATTACTGGTTGCCAGTTTTATATCTGTTTCTTCAGCTGTACCTTTTGATAATTCAAATTTAAAACATTTTGTAAAGTAGCTTTTATAAACTGTAATGTATTTGCTGCCTTTGTGAGGTGCTGTATAATGTTATAATTTCTCCATGTAAACTGAATGCTTGGACTTTCAATACAGTATTCTAGAAAGCAATAAATTAAAAGAACTTCTTACACATAACAATATTGGATGAATCTCACAGAACTTATTTTGAACATAAAAAGTCAGTAACAAAAGATGTAGTTAGTGTATGATTCCACTATGTGAAATTCAATAAGAAGTAAAACTAACTCAGTTAGAATAGCAATTACTTTTAGTGTGTTGGGATATTGACTGAAAAAGAGCATGAAATGTTTTATATCTAGATAGAGGTGTTGGTTACATGCATATACATATATAAAATTACATCAAGATAAACACTTAAGATCAGTACATCTTACAAGTTTTTATATGCCTCAATAAAAGTATAATTATATATGTATGAATATAGACATATACACATACACATAATTATGTATAATTACATATTATATTTTTATTGAGATATAAATACTGTAAATTGCTCTAATGTATACATACCCACACATTATGCAAGCTTCTTAAACAATGACTTTTAATTGAAATTTCATAGTACACATAATTTTATCTTTGAAATTAGTTTACTTAATCCACAAAACCTAAAGCAGTATGCCTCTACTATCATTTTGGATCTCAACCTAAGAACACATGTTTTACTTATTTACTTTAAAGAATTCCCACCCTTTCCCCCTACGATAGACTACAAAAATATGGTCACAATATGTTACAATTCCTGCCATCAAGAAATGGAGTCTGTTTTTTACTCCTTGAATCTGCACTGGATTTGCAATTTGCTTTTCTAATAGAATGAGGTAGAAGCCACATTATACTAGTTTTGAGCCTAGATCTTCAGGGGCTCTACACTCTTGCTTGCTACTTGTGGGATCCTTGCCACTGCCACAATGAAAAAGCCCACACTGGCCTGTTAGAGAATGAAATATCACATGGAGCCATTTAACCAATCCTCAGATGCCCAGTAGGTGCCCACAGATAAATGAGTTAACTCAACTGAGATTAATTGAGCCTGTCTGTGATCACCAGAACTACCCAGTTAAGCCCAATGCAAATTCACAAACCACATTATCATGAGCTAAGTCAATGGCTGCTATTATGTCACTAAGTTTTTGGTTGGTGGGCAACAGAGCAAAGCTAATTAATGTCAATCCATTATAATTTTTTACCTGAAAGAGTAAATTTTTAGTAAAATACTTCCATCTTTGGGCCACAGTCTATGGTTACTGAGAAATATGAGCATTTGTTAGATCAATACCCTTACCTGAATTGGATTCCTATAGAAAGACTCCTTTCCAGAAGATGGGAATGACATGGCAATAATACGTTCTGGAAGTCAAAATAGTCACTATTATGAATATCATTATAGATGCCAAACAATATGTGACAACTTAATTTACTAATAACCAGACTCCTTTTTCACAGAAAAAAAAAACTTTCAGGGTTGAAAATGATAGAAAAAACTAACTAGCCCTCAAGATAATCAAGATAATATAGTAAATTATCCAGTACAATGACCATTAAACTCCCCTGTGTTCCCAACTCAGTTGGTTCCAGCCACATGCAAACAGATTTGTGTTGACCTCAGTCTGGAGCTCCCCCTGTAGTGGGAATTTATTTTTTACTTAAACACCAAAGGAAAATGAGAGATCCGGGCTCCAGGGATGTTGGGAACTGCCAGGATGCTTTCCAGTGATCCTGACTCAGAAACCTGATATCTACAAAGCAATGACCTTATTCTCTGGGGTTCTAGGAAAAGAAGAGGTTTCTTTGGAATCCTTTGGACCCAGAATAACTACTCAATAAATTCTAAACCAAACAAATGGAGTCATCTGAAAATCCATTCAACTTCCTGTATTGTAACCAAGTAGACCTTATTTGAGATGACAATAAAAACATTGTCAGGGTTAAATTACAAATATGTCACACTACCATAGTGGCATACTTCTTCATGGATAAACAATGCTTTGAAAGAACATGGCTTAGAGAAGGCAAGAACAACAACAATAAAAACCCCACATAATTACTTACACACACAAAAAAGTGAAATCAATTTAAGTAAATCAACAGTTAAATTTCACAAACCAGTAACATAAGTGAGGTCTAAGTCAAATCCATCTTTCTTGTATCGTCGTTTGTTTCCTGAAACCTGAGCATTTAAAAGAATCATTAATTTGTAAAACATAAATCAACATAAAAATAAAGATCATTATATAGATACCTATAACCCTTGCCAGTATTTCCTAAAACACATTTTTCTGAACCATAAACATGTTTTGCCCACTTACCATCCTTCTGGTCAACTTTTCAAGCTGTCTTTCTTCGTAAGCCAGATGAAAAATTCTCATCAGAATGATAAGGCGTAGAGACCGAAGGAGAATTACCAATCTAACAATAAATTAGAAAGATCAATTTTTGCTTTGGAAACGATGTTTTTCTCAATGTGATCTAAGTATAGAGCAGTGGTTCTCAACAAGGGATAATTTTGCACCTACTACCCCATGTTTCCCACCCAGCCACCTAGGGGACATTTGGCAATGTCTGGAGATATTTTTGGTTGTCACAATTGTGTGTGACAGCCCCCCATCTAGTGGCAGCCCCCATAATAAAGAACAATCTGATCCCAAATAGCAATAGCGCTGAAGCTGAGAAACTGGTTTAGAGAAATAGTTGTATGATAGACACTTAGAATTTGTAGATTTAACTTTTGTGGTTTAAGATGAGTATTTTTCAGTCTTTTTCCCATCAATACAAACTGAGGATTCTTGTTCACCTCTGTTACTTCCATCAGTAACAGAGGTTCTCTACAGCTGCTAACACATCAGGCAGGCAGCAGGTTGGGATACTTCGCAATGGGCTAGCTGGTGTCCCGCCTACCGTCAGAAAGAAACACAATGGCAGAGAACTGATGGTGGGGACTAGTGCTTCCCTAACTTGAGTGTACATACTGATTCTGTAGGTCTAGAATGGGCCTGAGGTGTTTTTCTTCTTCCAAAGAGGTTCTCTACAGCTGCTAACACATCAGGCAGGCAGCAGGTTGGGATACTTCGCAATGGGCTAGCTGGTGTCCCGCCTACCGTCAGAAAGAAACACAATGGCAGAGAACTGATGGTGGGGACTAGTGCTTCCCTAACTTGAGTGTACATACTGATTCCGTAAGTCTAGAATGGGCCTGAGGTGTTTTTCTTCTTCCATTTTTAGCAAGCGCTTAGGTGATGCTAAGGTTGCTGGTCAGAGGACCATTCTGGCTCCAGTTATTTTCAAACAACTCTAAAACCTATCAGATAATGTCAAATAATGTCGGAACCTGAAGTGAAGTCCTGGGAAGCTGGATAGCAGAAAGAAGCAAGCTATTTGATGAATGAATAAGCCTAGTGAGCCAACCCAACATTTACATCCCAGTACACATTTGCTCTTCTTTTCCTCATTACCAGAGTAGGAAGAGGAAGAACAAAAAGAAAAATCCATCAGTGTCTCATACACATTTTAGTTTTCTAATCCCTAACAGTTCTAACTTTGTCTCAGCTTTCTTAATTTTAAATACACTATCCTGAAAATTTTACCTCTGTATTGCTACCCATGTCATCTAGTTTTATGTTCCATTTGCTGTTCTTTAGAGAATCATCATTGGAGTCATTAAAATTTTGCATATGCTCAAATCAATATTCTCTGGTAGAAAAAACTAGGAATTTCATGTGTCATTTGTGGTTGAAGCTCAAATTCTAATAGTGTGAATTTAAAAATGTGGAGAAGTTGAAGTTACTACAGAGGTAAAGTCCCTAGTTTTTTCTTCAGGTGTTCTATCTTCTTCATTCAACTAAAGATACTTAGTGTGTACACCCTTCGCTGGACCTACCAAGTCTTTAGTTTCCATGTATGTGGAAATTAGTCTAAACATTTCATTTTCAAGCAACTTATCTGGCACAGAATCAGGACATTCAAAGTTAAAAAGATTACACAAAATGAAAGCCACAGAAAATGAAGAAAAAATCTTTGAGAGAGATGAATCATATGTTTCTTACCTGGGAATATCTTTAAAAATCTCATAGTCATAAAAAGTATCATTGAAATCAATTATTAGAGTCACTACAATAATGGCAGCATCCATGGAATTAAGTATATCAGAAAAATATGATAGTATCCTGTAGTATAAAACAAAAAAGTACGTTTATGCCCCCCAAAGAAGAGATGGGGATATTTGTAAGAACACAAAGTATTTGACTCATTCCCATTAAGCATTCTACTTTAATAAATTATTTAAAATTCATTTTATAAACTAGACTAAGGGTATAATATTCATTAATATATGTGTAAAAAGCATCAATTTGTCCATTTAAGTATAGTATGGGCTATAACCAAACCATTAAAGAAGAGGCAAGCATTGCCTTCACATAGGTGCAAGAGAAAGGAGGATGTTTGGCAGTACTATTGGGCAATAGAAGCTGAACATGACACACTTTTAGAGCAACTGGGACTGTGAAGAATGCACAACAGGAGCTTATGAGAGGAAGAAGGGTCCACAACTTTGGCCTGCAAACTTATCGTCTGGCTTCGCACCTGCAGAGCAATCCCTAACCAATGCTGAACTTCTATCCACTGAACCTTCCTCCCAACATTGGCTACTTCAGCCATGGCACTGGTGCTCCAGAGAAAGCTTTTCCCAAGTCTGGGTAGCCCTTTCAGCCTCTGAGTGACCTGGGAGTGGGCAGCTGTCCTTAACTCAAAGGCATTAGGATAGTTCACAAGGAAAGGAGAAGGCTGGGGAATTTAGTCCCTAACTCCCACAGCAATAAAACTCCAAGGCGTGGCTCACTCTATGCACCTTCTCAGAAAGCAGAGAAAATCAGCTGCTGCCTCAGTACCAAGCTGATGGAATAACCATGCCTCAGATCTCCTGTGACCTTGACAAAAGTTTTTCTTTTAACTGAGGTAGGGGCTGTTCATGTTCTATTTAACATACTGTCAGCTTTTATTTAGATTCAGTTATTAATGAAATATTAATATTTATACAAATGTTTCACATACATGTTCCTCTTAATATTTTGTATGTAGACACATTCCTGTCTGGCTCCATTTTGCAAACCCAAAAGGGGTTTACTTGTTGAAGAAACCATCTAGAATACACTGTCAGAGACTAGAGGACCAGTTGCAACAATAATTTTAGAGCCCAATCCTATCTAATAATAGACAAACATGGTAATTGACTGTACCTCTGCCACGCCTCCCATTTAATAATAGACAAACATGGTAATTGACCGTACCTCTGCCATGCCTCCCATTGGCTAGTCAGCACAATATGCAAATTAACCGCCAATAAAGATGGCGGCTAATTTGCATACTGCAGGCAGGGCGGGACAGCGCCATCCTACCTGCCCCACCACCATCTGGGCCTGCTATTTGCAACCTGGGGTGGCGGGCGTCCATGTGCAACCCAACCCAGGGCAGCCAGGCGGTGCAGCAGCGATCGGCCAGCCTGCCGGGCCTCCATCCGGGCATCTCGTGTGGGACCCGACCCGG
>NW_005369062.1:1932258-1936189 GCF_000412655.1 Myotis brandtii | reverse complement strand
TGTGTGACCCGAACCTGGGGCGGTGCCCCAACCCCTGGATCGGCCCTGCCGTGTGCATGACCCAGGGAGGTGGGGCAGGCACCGAGGGATCGGGCCTGCCATCTGCCACCCTGGGAGCGGGCCTAAGCCAGCAGGTGGTTATCTCCCGAGGGGTCCCAGACTGTGAGAGGGCACAAGTGGGGCTGAGGGAGACCCCCCTCACCTCCCTTCCCCCTCCAGTGCACAAATTTTTGTGCACCGGGCCTCTAGTCTAGTATAAATTGGGATTTGGATTGTTGTTTCTCTTGTGGACCGTGCCTTCTAGGAGACTTGTCTTAATAAAGAGGGACACATCTGGTTGGGTTGACCTGAAAATTATTTGGGGATGCTTTCATAGCAGTACAAAATAGCTTGATGTGCTTTTAGAAAAATTAATCAAACTTACCCTTCTACAAATACTCGAAGAAGAATATCCATGAAAAAATATAAACCAATCAATAAAGAAATTAAACGATATACCAAAGGAATATACATTGTTTGATCAGTGGTAAGTAGGTCTGCAATGACGAGGGACACATCCACAAAGACCAGCAAAATTCCAAAAATTCTACAACAAATAAATCAAGAGAATAAAAATAAAGTGGTTTTTTACCTATCTTGTTAAACTACATTTAGGCCAATAGTCTGATAAGAAAATGTCATTATTTAAAATTAAACTTGTAGTGGTAGTTGAACTGCATTGCCTTAGAATCTGAAAAAAAGTTACTCAGTTTTCACCCAAAAGAAACAGTTGTTAAGGAAACAAAATTTCCACCAAACCACTTCATGTGATAATGTTCTTTCATCATAAACACATCAGATCAATACTCCAAAACAAGAACAGATTAGCTGAATAAAAATTACATGCATCCATTTGTAAACTCTTCTTAAAATTTGAGAATTTTATAAGGGCTTCTGTCAATTTCTTATAGTAATTAAACTTCATTAACCTAGATAAATGTCAAGAATTTAGTAAGAAAAAACAAGTGAAATCATGACTAATATAAGCACTTAAAAGATCACTTTGGCTAATAGAATTTTTTTATCAGTGAGATTTTACATATGGATGCTTTTAGAACAAGGCTGGGCACAGGAGAAGGAATTCAATTTCATAAATACATACATGATTGTATACTAAAATATCTCCTAAGCTTTTCTTTTATATACATTTTTAATTTTTTTCTTTTGTTCTTTCTGTTTTTGTTCCTTTTATTTATTGAATTTGTGCTGGGGGGGGGACATTTGCTAATAAAATTAAATAGATCTCATGTGTACAATTCTATAACACATCATCTGTCTATTGTATTGTGTGTTTACCACCTCAAGTCAAGTCTCCTTCCATCACCATTTATCTCCCTTTTACCCTCTTCTATCTTCCCCCACCTCACTTTCCCTCTGGAAATCACCATACTGTAGTCTGTGTCTATAAGTTTGCTTTTTTCTTAATCCCTTCACCTTTTTCACCCAGTCCCCCAATACTCCCCTCTGACAACTTTCAATCTGTATTCTGTAGCTATGAGTCTGTTTCTATTTTGTTTTTTAGTTTATTTTGTTCATTAGATTCCACATAGAAGTGAAATAATATGTTACTTGTCTTTTTCTGATTGGCTTATTTAACTTAGCATAATACTCTCCAGCTCCATCCATGGTGTTGCAAAGGTAAGATTTCCTTCTTTTTTATAGCTGAGTAGTATGCCGTTGTGTGAATGTATCACTGCTTTTTTATCCACTTACCTATTGATGGACACTTGGGCTGCTTCCAAATCTTGGCTATTGTAAATAATGCTGCAATGAACATAGGGGTGCATATATTCTTTCTGATTGGTGTTTCAGGTTTCTTAGGATATATTCCTAGAAGTGGGATCATTGGGTCATATGGCAGCTCCATTTTTAATTATTTTTAGGAAACTCCATACTGTTTTCCACAGTGGCTACACCAATCTGCATTCCCACCAGCAGTGTACTAGGTTTCCTTTTCTCCATGTCCTCGCCAACACTTGTTTGTTGATTTACTGATGATAGCCATTCTGACAGGTATGAGGTGATATATCACTGTGGTTTTAATTTGCATTTCTCTGATGATTAGTGATGACCATCTTTTCATATGTCTACTGGCCATCTGTATGTCCTCTTGGGAGGAGTGTCTATTCAACTCCTTTGCTTATTTTTTAACTGATAGTTTGCTCTTTGGTGTTGAATTTTATAAGTTTTTTTATAAATTTTGGATATTAACATCTTATCAGACACATCATTGGTGAATATGTTCTCTCATTCAGTGGATTGTCTTTTAATTTTGTAGATGCTTTCCTTTGCTGTGCAAAAATGTTTTAGTTTGATGTAGTCTCATTTGTTTATTTTTTTCTTTCCTTTCCCTTGCCTGAGGAGAAATATCTGAAAAAAATATTGTTAGGAGAAATGTGCAAGATTTTACTGCCCATGTTTTCTTCTAGGATTTTTATGGGTTTGGGTCTAACACTTAAGTCTTTAATCCATTTTGAGTTCATTCTTTTTTTTTAGTTCATTCTTGTGTAAGGTGTAAAACGGTGGTCTAGTTTCATGTATTTTTTTTGCATGTATGTATACAATTTTCAGAACACTGTTTATTGAAGAGACTATATTTACCCCATTGTATGTTCTTGCTTATTTTGTCAAATATTAATTGACCATAAAGGCATGGGTTTATTTCTGGGATTTCTATTCTGTTTCATTGGTCTATATATCTGTTTTTAAGCTAGTACCATGCTGTTTTGATTACTATGGTCTGATAGTATATTTGATATCAGGCAGCGTGATTCCTCCAACTTTGTTCTTTTTTCACAAGATTGCTGAGGCTACTGGGGTCTTTTGTGGTTCCATACACATTTTTGAATGTTTGTTCTAGTTCTGTGAAATATGCCATTGGTATCTTGATAGGAGTTGAGTTGAATATATAAATTACTTTGGGTAGTATGCACATGTTAATGATGTTAATTCTTCCCTTCCATGAACACAGTTTATGCTTCCAATTATTTATATCTTCTTCATTTTCTTTTTCAGTGTCTTATAATTTTCCCAGTACAGGTCTTATAAATCCCTGGTTAAATTTATTCCTTGTATTTTATTAATTTTGATGCAATAGTAAATGGAATTGTTTTCTTAGTTTCCCTTTCTGATAGTTCATTATTGGTATATAAACATTCAACTAATTTCTGGATATTTATTTTGTTTCTTGCTATTTTACTGAATTCTTTTATCAATTCTAGTATATTTTTCGATGGATTCTTTAGAGTTCTAGGTATACAATACTATGTCATCTGCAAATAATGATAGTTTTACTGCTTTATTTCCCATTTGGATGGCTTTTATTTCTTCATTTTGTCTGATAATTGTGGCTAGGACTTCCTAGCCACATTATGCTGATTGACAATAAACACTATGTTGATTAACAAAGGTGAAAGCGGACATCTTGTTTTCCCAATAAGGGAAATGCTTCTAGTTTTTGCCCATTGACTATGATGTTGGCTGTAGTTTGTCATATATGGCCTTTATTACGTTCAGGTATGCTCCCTCTATTCCCACTTTGCTGAGAGTTTTTATCATAAGTGAGTGTTGGATTTTATTAAATGCTTTTTCTGTATCTATTGATATGATCATGTGATTTTTATCTTTCATTTTGTTTATGTGATGTATCACATTATTGATTTGCCAACATTGTACCAACCTTGTATCCCCAGAATAAATCGTAATGTATGATCTTTTTAAAAATAAAACGCAGAGATAAAACCAAGATGGCGGCATAGGTAAACACCGGAAATTGCTGCCTCGCACAACCACTTCAAAAATACAACGAAAAGACAAAACGGACATCATCCAGAACCACAGGAAGGCTGGCTGAGTGGAAATTCTACAACTAGAAGGAAAGAGAAAAGCACAC
>NW_005369062.1:1928471-1930121 GCF_000412655.1 Myotis brandtii | reverse complement strand
GGGGGGGGGGGGGGGGGGGCCAGGGGCAGAGGGTGGGGGGGAACCAGGTGGAGGGGAGCTATGGGGGGAAAAAAGAGGATCAACTGTAATAATCTGAACAATAAAGATTTAATTAAAAAAAATAAAACACAAAGCATTTTTATTGATTTTAGAAAGGAAGGGAGAAGGAGAGAAAGATAAAAATATCAGTGATAAAAAGGAATCATTGATCAGCTGCCTCCTGCACGCCCCCTACTGGGGATCAACTCCACAACCCAAGCATGAGCCCTGACTGAGAATCTAACTGTGACCTTCTGGTTTATAGATGGACGCTCAACTACTGAGTAACACCAGCAAGGCATGCACGATCTTTTTAATGTACTCCTGGTTCTGGTTTGCTAATATTTGTTGAAAATTTTAGCATCTATGTTCATCAGGGATACTGGCCCATAATTTTATTTCTTTGTAGTGTCTTTATCTGGTTTGGGAATTAAAATGATGCTGGCCTCATAAAATGAGGTTGGGAGTTTTCCATCCTCTTAAATGTTTTGGAATAGTTTGAGAAGGATAGGTGTAGTTCTTTGAATGTTTCGTAAAATTTTCCTGTGAAGCCATCCATTCCAGGATTTTTGCTTGTTGGAAGGTTTTTTTGAAAAATTACTTCTTCAATTTTATTAATTGTAATCTGTCCACTCAGATTATCTGATTCAGTGTTTGAAGATTGTATGTTTCTTTTTAAAAATTAAATTAAAATTTTTCCATCACGTTTATCCCCTTCATGCCCTCTTCCACTTCCACCCCCCCAACCTGCTATATACACTATTGTCCATAGCCATGAATTATCACTTTTTTTTTTTTGCTCAATCCCTACAACACTCCCTAATTCCCCCACCAGAGCAGTCTGACTGCTCTCTATCTATGGGTCTGTATTTATTTTGCTTGGTAGCTCAATTTACTCATTAAATTCCATATATGAGTGAAATCATATGGTACTTGTCTTTCCCTGACTGCCTTATTTCACTTATTAATGTTTCTCAGCTCCATCCATGCTGTTGCAAAGTATAAAATTTTCTTTCTTTTTATAGCAGAGTAGTATTCCATTGTGTAAATGTATCACAGGTTTTTATCCACTCATCTACTGATGGACACTTGAGCTGCTTCAAAATCTTGGCTATCTACACTAATAAAAGACAAAGATGCTAATTGACCATACCTTCACTATGCCCAAGCCACGCCCACCAGCCAATCAGAGGGGATATATGCAAATAAACCCAACCAAGATGGCGGCCAGCAGCCACGGAGCTGGAGCAAGCAGGAGGATTGGTTGCCCCGACGATGAAGGAAGCCAAGCTTCCCGTCTGTTCTGGCCGGCTGTGGCCTCCGCAAAAGGCAACAAAGTTTCAATTAATGAAGCTAAATAAATCCCAGATACCTGATTCCAGCCAGCCTCCACTGAGAGCTTGGGTGGCTGGGGGCTGTGGCCAGCCTGCAAACAGCCATCAGCCCTTCACCCAGGATGGCCAGGCACCCCAGCGGGGACCCCTACCCTGAAGGGGCTGTGGCCAGCCTGCAACCAGCCATTAGCCCCTCACCCAGGATGGCCACACCCTCATGGGGTGAGGGTCCCTGCTGGGGGGCTTGGCCAGTCTGCAAACAGCCATCAGCCCCTCA
>NW_005369062.1:1900692-1928223 GCF_000412655.1 Myotis brandtii | reverse complement strand
GCTAAGGATGTCCGACTGCAGCTAGGCCTGCTCCCTGCTGGCAAGTGGACATCCCCTGAGGGCTCCCAGGCTGCCAGAGGGATGTCTGACTGCCAGCTTAGGCCCAATCCCCTGGGGAGCAGGCCTAAGCCAGCAGGTGGTCATTCCCTGAGGGGTCCCAGACTGCAAGAGGGCACAGGCCAAGCTGAGGGACCCTCCTGAGTGCACAAATTTTTGTGCACCAGGCCTCTAGTTGTAAATAACACTGCAATTAACATAGGGGTATATATATTCTTTCGAATTGGTGTTTTGGGGTGTTGTTTTTTTTAAATAAATTCCAAGAAGGGGAATCGCTGGGTCATAGGCCACTCCATTTTTAATTTTTTTGGAGAATTTTTTCTAGATCTGTGAGATATGCTGTTGGTATTTTAATAATAATTGCATTTAATCTGTAGATTGTCTTGGGTGGTATGGACATTTTAATGATGTTAATTCTACCAATCCATTAACATGGTATATTCTTCCACTTGTTTATATATTTTTGTATATCTCTTTTCAACATCCTGGAGTTTTCCAAATACAGGTGTTTTGTCTCCTTGGTTAAGTTTATTCCTAACTATCTTAATTTTTTTCAATGATAATTGGGGTTGTTTGTTTAGTTTCTCTTTCTGAGAATTCATTATTGGTGTATACATAAGCCATCAATTTGCGGGCATTGATTTTATATCCTGCTACATGGTCAAATTCATTTATTAAATCTAGTAGTTTTTTGGTGGAGTCTTTAAGGTTTTCTATGTACAATATCATGTCATCTGTGAATAATGAGAGTTTTGCTTCCTCATTTCCAATTTGGATGCCTTTTATTTCTTCTTCTTGTCTGATCACTGTGGTTAGGACTTCCAGTACTATGTTGAATAAGAGTGGTAACGGTGGACATCCCTGCCTTGTTCCTGTTCTTAGGGGAAATGGTTTTCGTTTTTGTGCATTGAGTATGATGCTTGCTATAGTTTTGTCAAATATGGCCTTTATCATGTTGAGCTATGCTCCCTCTATTCCCACTTTGCTGAGAGTTTTTATCAAAAATGGGCGTTGATGTTGTCGAATGCTTTTTCTGTGTTTATTGATATGATCAGGTGATTTTGGTCTTTCAACTTGTTTATGTGATGTATCATGTTTATTGATTTGTAAATATTTTACCAGCCTTATATCCCTGGAATAAATCCCACTGGGTCATGGTATATGATCTTTTTAACATATTGCTGAATTTGATTTGTTAATATTTTGTTGAGGATATTAGCATCTATGTTCATCGAGGAGATTGGCCTGTAATTCTCTTTCTTTTTAGTGTCTTTATCTGGTTTTGGAATTAGGATAATACTGGCCTCATAAAAAGAACTTGGAAGTATTCCTTCCTCTTGGATTTTTTTGAAATAGTTTGAGAAGGATAGGTGTTAGTTCTTTTTTTGAATGTTTGATAAAACTACCCGGTGAAGCCATCTTGACTTGGGCTTTTGTTTGTTGGGAGTTTTTTTTATTGCTGTTTTTATTTCATCTGTTGTTATTGGCCTGTTCAGGTTTTCTGATTCAGTTTTGGGAGATTATACTTTTCTAGAAATTTGTCCATTTCATCCAAATTGTCCAGCCTGTTGGCATATAGTTGTTTATAGTATTTCCTTACAACCCTTTGTATTTCTGTGGTGTCAGTGGTTATTTCTCCACTTTCATTTCTGATGTTATTTATTTGGGTCCTCTTTCTTTGATTCTTGATGAGTCTGGCTAAAGGTTCATTAATTTTGATTATCCTTTCAAAGAACCAGCTCTTGGTTTTATTAATGTTTTGTATTTTTTTTTTAGTCTCTATGTCATTTATTTCTACTCTAATCTTTATTATTTCCTTTCTTCTACTTACTCTGGCCTTTTCTTGTTCTCTTTCTAGTTCTTTAAGTTGTAGAGTTAAATATTTTATTGTTGATTTGCCTTGTTGTTTTGTTTTGTTTTGTTTTGTTTTGTTTTTGAGGGAAGCCTGTAGTGCTATGAACGTCCCGCTCAGGACTGCTTTTGCTGTGTCCCAGAGATTTTGGGTTGCTGTGTGTTCATTTTCATTTGTTTCCAGGAAGTTTTTTATTTCTTTCTTGATCTCATTGGTAACCCATTCTTTGCTTAATAACAGGCTATTTAGCCTCCATGTGTTTGAATCTTTTTGGGTGTTTTTACTGTAGTTGGTTTCTAATTTCATTCCACTGTGTTCTGAGAAGATGCTTGATATGATTTCAATCTTCTTGAACTTGTAGAGACTTGTTTTGTGTCCTAAAATGTGGTCTATCTTTGTGAATGATCTACATGCACTTGAGAAGAATGTATATTTTGCATCTTTGGGGTGAAATGTTTTATAAATGTCCATTAAATCCATCTGATCCAGTGTGTCCTTTAGAGTCACTGATTCCTTGTTAAGTTTTCATCTAAAAGATCTATCCAGTGAAGTCAGCAGAGTGTTAAAGTGCCCTACCATGACTGTATTGTTATGGATCTCTCCCTTAAAGTTCTCTAGAAATTTTTTATATGTTTAGATGCTCCTATATTGGCTGTATATATTTTGACCAGGGTTATATATCCTCTTGTTGGATTGATGTTTTTGGTATTATGTAGTGGCCTTTGTTATTTCTTGTGATGGCCTTCATTTTGAAGTCTATTTTGTCAGATATGAATATTGCAACCCCAGCTTTTTTCCTATTTTTATTTTCATAAAAAAAATTTTCCATCCCTTCACACTCATCCTGTGTGAGTCTTTTGTTCTGAGGTGGGTCTCTTGTAGACAGCATATAGTGGGGTCATGTTTTCTTATCTATTCAGCTTGCCTTTTGATTGGACCATTTAAGCCATTTCTATGTGAGGTTATTATTGATAGGTACCTATTTTTTGTCATTTTAATTCTGTATTCCCAGACTTCTCTCTCTGTTTCTTCTCATTACAGCAGTCCTTTTAGCTTTTCTTGTAATGCTGGTTTGGTGGTAGTGAACTTCTTTAACCTTTTTTTTCTGCTAAGCTCTTTATTTCATAGTCTATTTTTAATGATAGCCTTGATGGATATAGTAATCTTGGTTTCAGATCCTTGCTTTCCATTACCTTGAGTACTTTATGCCATTCCATTCTGGCTTGTAGATTTTCTGATGACAATTCCTATGACAGCCTTATAGGAGCTCCTTTGTAGGCAATAGTTTGCTTTTCTCTTGTTGCCTTTAAGATTCTCTCTTTGTCTTTAATTTTTGGCATTTTAATTATGATGTGGCTGGGCATGGGTCTGTTTGGGTTCTTCTTGCTTGGGACTCTCTGCACTTCCTGGAATTGTGTGTCTTTTTCCTTCACTAAGATCCCAACCCTGGCTTTTTCTCACAAAGCTCGAGTCCACTCTGCCCTCCCTCTTCTGGAGCAATAGGTGAGTGGCTGCACAAGGAATTTTGTGCATTGGCATTTTAAGAGGGTGCCTGCATTTCTAACTGTCTCTCCCTGGCATACAGCATCCTCACTGCTTTTCACAGCCAGATGTTATGTGGATACCCTTTTCAGTTCTGGTGCTCTCTGCTAGGGGGCTCAGTTTGGGAATTAGACCGCAGAGTTCTCAGTGGGAACACCCCACAGCTGAACTATCTCTCCAGAACCTCAGTTGCTGTTGGTGGGCGCCTGGCCAGTCCTTTCACTCTTCTGCCCCTCATACCAGTCTCTATGCGGTCTCCACTTTCTGTCTTCGGTTATCAGGGTTCTCTCCAGAGAGCCTTCAGTTGATTTTTCAGAAAGTTTTTCTGTATTTTAGTTGTAATCCCAGTTTGGTTCTGGGAGCGTGTCCGTGGAGCATCCACTTACTCTGTCGCCATTTTTAATATCCATAAGGAATAGGCAGCATGTCTATCTCCCCATAATATGCATAGACTGCCACAGTGAAGCGATCATCTCAGCAGCCTGTCCTATATGCTTTAATATTTAGGTACTCCTATCTTGGGTGCACAAATATTTACAAGCATTCTATCCTCTTGCTGGATTTTTCCTTTTATCATTATACTTTGTCTCTTACTATAGCTTTGTTTTTGTTGTTGTTAATCATCACTTGAGGATATGTTTTTCCACTGATTTTTAAAAAGAAAGGGAGAGAGAAAAACATTGATGTGAGAGAGAAACACATTGATTTGTTGCCTCCCACATACACCCTGACTGGGGCCAGGTACATGCCTTTGACCAGGAATTGGGCCTATGACCCTTTGGTGCAAAGGCCAACAGAAACACCAGCCAGGTCTAGCTTTGGTTTTAAATTCTATTTTTTCAAGTATAAGTTTTACTACCCCAGCATTGTTTTCATTTCCATTTGTATGAAATACCTTTTAACATCCCTTTACTTTTAGTCTGTGTATATATTTCATTCTGAGGTGGGTATCTTGTAAGCAGCATATTTATGGGTCTTTTTTTCTTATCCATTCAGCTACCCTATATATTTTTTGTTGGAGTATTTAAACCATTGCCATTTAAAGTGATTATTGATAAGTACGTATTTATCGCCATTTTATTTTTTTAACTATGTTCCTCTTTTCTTCTTCAAGAAGACCCTTTAACATTTCTTGTAATACTGGTTTGGTGGTAACAAACTCCTTTAGCTTTTTCTTGTCTGGAAAGCTGTTTATTTCTCCTTCAATTTTAAATGCTAGCCTTGCTGGGTAAAGTAGTTTTGGTTGTAGGTACTTGCTTTTTCATCACTGAATATTTCATGCCAATCACTTCTGGCCTGAATGTTTCTGTTGATAAATCAGCTTTATGGGAGCATCATTGTAGGTAACTAACTGTCTTTCTCTTGCTGCTTTTAAGATTCTTTTTCCTTAAACTTTGCCATTTTAATTATGATGTGTCTTGCTAAAAGCCACTTTGGGCCCATCTTGTTTGTGGCTCTTTGCAGTTCCTGAAATTGTGTGTCTTTTTCCTTCACTAGTTAGGAAAGTTTTCAGTCATTATTTCTTCAAATAAATTCTCAATCTCTTGTTCTCCCTCTTCTCTTTTTGATACCCCTTGATGCGGATATTGTTACATTTCATGTTTTCCCAAATGTCACTTAAACCATTCTCATTTTTTAAAATTCTTTTTTGTTTTTTGCTGCTCTTTGGGGGGATTTTCTGCTACTTTGTCTTTCAAATTACTGACTCAATCCCCTTTTCACCCAATCTACTGTTTATTCCTTCTAGAGTATTCTTCATTTTGTACTGGTTCTTTTTTATGGTTTCAATATCCTTTTTCATGTTGTTGTAGTTCTAAGTTCCTTGAGCATCCTTCTAATCATTTCTTTGAACTATATATCTGATAAATGGCTTGCCTCCATTTCATGTAGCTCTTTTTCTGGAGATTTCTCTTATTCTTTCACTTGGGACATGCTTCTTTGTCTCCCTATTTTGGCTTTCTCTTTGTGTTTTTTTAAATGTATTTGGTAGATTTGCTGATTTCCAGTCTTGGTCAGGTATCTTTATGTAGTAGGTGTACTGTAAGAACCAGTGATACAGTCTCCTTTATTACCTGAGTTGGGTGCCCCAGAAATGTCCCTTATATCAATTATGTTTGTCCTCCTGTTGTAATTGAGTTTTGATTGCTATTGGCCCATTCATGCTTAGGGTCAATCCTCGGGCTGGCCGACTATGAGGATAATCTGGACCACAGTGTACATGCTGACCTCACAAAACATAATTTACCTCAGCAGGGACTGCTGCCTGCTGATATTTTTCTTTGGATATGCCATTGGTGATGCTAATAATTAGATCCTGCTTTAATGTTGTCTGAAACTGGCCACTTAGTGTGTTGTTTCTGGGGCCTTTTTAAGGACTCTGGTGCCAGCCAATGTCTGTCTGTAACTGGCCCTGGGTAATCTGTTTGGTGCTACAAAGCAATCCACAGTTTGTGACTGGCTCTGCTGGGCTTGGGTGTGTATGTGGAAAGGACCAACTGTGCACCAAAGCTGGGCCTGGAGGAAGGTCAGTAAAAGTCCCTAGGCACCTTGAGGTCTACCAGCCACCAACTGCCTGTTAGGCTCAGTCACTGAAAGAGCCTCTGCGGGTGAATGGTGTTCACCAGATTGATTCAGGTTCTGAGACCATTCATCTAATGTCCTGGAGTACACCAAGAATAGCTGCTTCCTCCTGGGTGCTCACAGACCTTTGTAGTGAGGTGGGGTCACAGGGAGTCATCAAGGTGAAGCCAGCAGAGTTTATCAGAACCAAATAGACCAAGATCTGGCTGTGTGAAGGGAGGGCTCTGCGCTGGTTGGCATGAAAAGTATAAATGTCCCCCATCCTAGAGCCACACAACTCTGTCTGTCCAAGTTTCTACCTAGAGCTTGATCTCAGTAGAGTAGGGCCACCAGGAGTTGGGATGATGGGGCTAGAGAGAGATGCCAGTCAGGCTTGGGAGAAGGTTGGGGAAGTGGCCACCACCCTGGAGCCACACAGATCAGTTTTTCCCAGATTCTGCTCAGACCTGGGTAAGGTGGAGTCATGAAGAGTCAAGAGAATGGGGCCACTGGAGCCTGGAGAGTGGGGATAGTGGATCTCCCACGAGAGGGAGGCACCAGTCAAGTTTTCAGGAAAGTAGGGGAAATGGCCCTACCCCAAAGCTACAAAACTCAGTCACTGATACCCCCGGAGTCTGTCCAGACCCCTCTACACTCCAGTCCAGGCAACTGATTCCTCACCAGGGTGCTAGCTCCACAGGATGGGGCAGCTAGGAGTTCAGAGAGTGGGTTTTTGGGGGAGGTTGTAAACAAGCATTCTCAAGACACTTGGATCTTTATTAGCTGTCAAATTTTATCTAAATATAAATTTTGAAATGAGTCTCATATATTTTAAACACATTTGCCACAAACTGACTATACAATTTATATAATCTATGAAGGTAAATGTCTTCCAATTAGTTTTTTTTTTACAATTGTAACACAAATTAAAATATTATAAATTCAAAAGGAAGGAAGTATATTGTGTGAATCTGTATTATAGTATGAAATCTTACTATCATGTTGAGAAGAAGCTAAAGTAGAATGCTTCCATAAATTCTAGACAAGTAAATATTTAATAAAACACATAATTATAGAATTTTAAAATGCATGCTTCATTATTTTTACTTTCACATATAGGAGAAACATATTAATATATTACTATTAAGCTTAGTCAAATGCCATTTGTTTGCAATACTTTATGTTCAGCTTAAACTAAAATTCCCAGATAAATTATATTATATTAAATGTTGCACACAGACTATTTAGCAACATACTGATAAAAAAATATCAAAATTAAGTGCTATACATTTTTCATTACCTCCTTTTCTGGGGTCTCACATACCTCAATATAAAGGATGATACAATTACGTGCATAATTCTCTTAATCTTGCTGCTGCAAAAAGAATTAAAAGTCAAATTCCAGAGTTCTCAAGTTTATCACAGATTTCTTCTAGCATATAATATCATTTAACCAATAAACAAAAGCCTTTATAAATGTAATTCTTTTAAAAATTCTTCATAAATTTCATAACAAAATGCTTTTTACTAATAACTAAAATTTTTACCTTCCTGCTTCATGATTTTTTTTTCAAATGTGGAATATATATGAGTAAAACAATTAACATTTGGATGCTTAGTAACATTTCTCTTGCCTGTAAAGCACCAATCCCAACTTTATGGTAATATTAAACTTGGAGTCATTAACTAAAGCAATATAACATGGAGACAGAAGGGAGTGGTAGAAGAGATCTGTGTTCCAGCTCTGCCATTAACAAGCTGTGTGATGTTGTGCAAGTTATCACACTTTTCAGAACTGTTTCCACAGCAATATAATAAGGGACTTTAGGGATGGGTAGGGAGTAAATGACACTCTTCTCTTGTAATACACATCTCAGAAAACAAAGCATCCCCATTAGTACAACAGCTAATTAGAGTCACATTTGGGGTTGCAAGTGCACTCTGGAGGTAAGGAATTTTGGTAAGATATACTTCAAAGGAGAAATATACTAGCAACTGGGCTCCTTCCATTAACAGGAGGAGGAGCCTGTTTGATGGAGCCTCCAGTTATGCCTCATTTTACCCTACGGCTGGAGACAAGGCAGCCATTGTGAAGCAATTTCTTGCCCTGCTGAAGCCTCCATCAGGGGACACAAGTTCCACTCCACATGGTACTGATCCTAAGGCAGTGCTCATAGCTTGCTCCCAAAACCGGAGAATGGTGAGGGTAGATGCTGAACAAAACTGTGACACTGCCAAAACTGGCCATGTATTAATATTATCAGGCTAGTTCCCCACTCCTAATCTCTCTCTCCTACACTTTCACTGACTTAGGGAGCTGAGGCTGATGTGAATTCTCCCCTAAGGTTGTCATTCTCTTAATACAGGTCCCTTCTGATCTCACAAAGACTACCAGTTATCTGGGTAGCAAAGAAATGTTATAATAAATCTGACTTTGCCTGACAAAATGAACATACAAAACCATGCCTGAAAGAATCACTGGAGCACAAAGGCATGGTTTGGGGAGCTTTAGCCCCTCCTATCTTTTTCAGTGTCTCCCAAAACTAACCCAAGTAAATATACATTGATTTTTTTAAAGTGTGTGTGTAAATACAGCTCCAAACAATGGGTGCAGAGTTTGCAGGGAAAGGACTGTGACTTAATTCTACATCCAGAAAAAGCACTGTTTATATTGAGGAACAACAGACAGATACTCTCCAACATGCCAAAACTCAAAGATACATCCTTGTAACTTTTCTAAAAGCAGTTACTCCAGAAGTGCTCATCACAAAACCATAAAAATCCTAGGAGAACACATATGTAGCAAAATCTCACACATCTCTTATAGCAATATTTTTGCCAATGTATCTCCTTAGATAAGGGAAACAAATGAAAAAAATAAACAAATGGGATTACATCAAACTAAAAAGCTTCTGCACAACAAAAGAAACCATCAACAAAGTGAAAAGGCAACCAACTGTATGGGAAAACAAATGATACATTTGATAAGGTGTTAATATCCAAAATATGTAAAGAACTTATAAAACTCAACACCAAAGAGACAGTCTAATTAGAAAATGGGCAAAGGACCTGAACAGACACTTCTCCAAAGATGGCATACAGATGGCCAATAGACATATGAAAAGATGCTCAACGTCACTAATAATCAGGAAGATGCAAAGTAAAATGACATGAGGTATCACCTCACACCTGCCAGAATAGTTACCATCAATAAATCAACAAATGACAAGTGCAGGAGAGGATGTGGAGAAAAGGGAACCCTAATGCAATGTTGGTGGGGTGCAGTCACTGTGGAGTTTCCTCAAAAAAATTAAAAATGGAACTTCCATTTGACCCAGCAATCCCACTTCTGGGAATATATCCTAGGAATCCCAGAACACCAATAGGAAAGAATATATGTGCCCTTATGTTCATAGCAGCATTGTTTACAATAGCCAAGATCTGGAAACAACCTAAGTGCCCATCAGTAGATAGTGGATGAAAAGTTGTGGTACATTTACACAATGTAATACTACATGGCTGTAAAAAAGAAGGACCTCTTACCCTTTGCCACAGCATGGATGGACCTGGAGATTATTATGCTAAGCGAAATAAGCCAGTTAAAGAGACCAATACCAAATGATCTCACTTATATGTGGAATCTAATGAACAAAATAAGCTGACAAAATAGACCAGACACATGGATACATGGTAGACTGGCAGATGTCAGAGGGGAGGTAGATGGGAGGACGGGATGAAAGAAGGTGAAGAGAATAGCCAAAGAACATATATGCATTGTCCACGGACATAGACAACAATACGATGAGGGCCAGAGGAGGGAGGGCGGGGCCTGGTGGGGGGGGAGGAATGGGGGACATCTGTAATAATGTCAACAATAAAAATAATATATAATTTTTTAAAGTTCTGCCCCCACAAAAAAAGAAAGAAATGCTCAAGTCAGCTGAGTAATGAATCAAAATGAAGAACCAGGAAAAAGGAAGACACCTTGTAGAGAAAACATGTTAAATAAAATCATCAAAATGCAGAACTAAGTTTTTTTGTTGATCTTACGCATAGTGTTGTGTCCTTATATTCGTTGTTTTAGGTAGAATAATTTTCTTGAGTATTTTTTCCTGCAAAGAAGGTTTTCTGGTGATAAAATCCCTCAACTTCTATATGTCTGGGAAAAGTCTTTATTTCTCCTTCATATTTAAAGTATAGTTTTGCTACATATATTATTTGTGGCTGGTAATTTCTCTCAGATATTTGACTATTTGGTTCCACTCTCTTCTGGTTTGTAGAGATTCTGCTAAAAAGTTGGATGATATTCTGATGGGTTTTCCTTTGTAGGTCACTTCCTTCTTTTCCCTGGCTGCTTTGATAATATTTTCTTTGTCATTAATTTTTGACAATTTTAATACAATGTGCCTTGGGGAGGGCCTCTTTGGTTTGAGGTAACAAGGCATTCTGTTGCTTCTTGGATTTGAGAATCTAGTTCTTTCCATAGGTTTGGGAAGTTCTCATTCATTGTTAGTTTGAATAGGCTCTCCACTCCCTTCTCCCTCTCTTCGTCTTCTGGTATACCTATTATTCTAGTATTACTTTTTCTGATGGAGTAAAATAGTTCTTATAGAGTGCTTTCATTTTTTTATGCTTAGATATTTCTTCCCTCTGCATCATTTCTAGATTCTTAGTTTCGATATCACTAATTCTTTCCTCCATCTTGTTGGCTTTGTTGCCTATGCTCAGTAGCTCAGTCCTAATCTCCTTAGGCATGCTTCATTTCTAGGATTACTGACTGGTTTCTTTTTTAAATATGTTTTTATAGATTTTTAGAGACAGATGAAGGGAGAGGGATAGAGAGATAGACACATTGATGAGAGACACACATCATTAATCAGCTGCCTCCTGCACACCCCCTACTGGGGATAGAGCCCACACCCAGACATGATAGACACATTGATGAGAGACACACATCATTAATCAGCTGCCTCCTGCACACCCCCTACTGGGGATAGAGCCCACAACCCAGACATGTGCCCTGACCGGAATCAAACCTCTTGGTTCATGGGTTGATGTTCAACCATTGAGCCACACCAGTAGGGCAGATTTGTTCTTTTTTTAAGTTTCCATCTCTTTGGTAAAGTACTTGTTTTGATCATTAATTTGTTTTCTGAGTACATTTAATCGCCTCTCTGTATTTTCTCGCATCTCACTGAGTTTTTTCAGAACTGCAATCTTGAAATCTCTGTCATTTATATCACATATTTCCATGTGTTCCAGTTTTTTGTCATTAATTTTTGACAATTTTAATACAATGTGCCTTGGGGAGGGCCTCTTTGGTTTGAGGTAACAAGGCATTCTGTTGCTTCTTGGATTTGAGAATCTAGTTCTTTCCATAGGTTTGGGAAGTTCTCATTCATTGTTAGTTTGAATAGGCTCTCCACTCCCTTCTCCCTCTCTTCGTCTTCTGGTATACCTATTATTCTAGTATTACTTTTTCTGATGGAGTAAAATAGTTCTTATAGAGTGCTTTCATTTTTTTATGATTAGATATTTCTTCTCTCTGCATCATTTCTAGATTCTTAGTTTCGATATCACTAATTCTTTCCTCCATCTTGTTGGCTTTGTTGCCTATGCTCAGTAGCTCAGTCCTAATCTCCTTAGGCATGCTTCGTTTCTAGGATTACTGACTGGTTTCTTTTTTAAATATGTTTTTATTGATTTTTAGAGACAGATGAAGGGAGAGGGATAGAGAGATAGACACATTGATGAGAGACACACATCATTAATCAGCTGCCTCCTGCACACCCCCTACTGGGGATAGAGCCCACAACCCAGACATGTGCCCTGACCGGAATCAAACCTCTTGGTTCATGGGTTGATGTTCAACCATTGAGCCACACCAGTAGGGCAGATTTGTTCTATTTTTAAGTTTCCATCTCCTTCCAACACCCATTTTTGATAAAAACTCTCAGCAAGGTGGGAATAGAAGGATCATACCTCAACATAATAAAAGCCATATATGACAGGCCCACAGCCAACATCATACTCAATGGACAAAAACTAACACCATTTCCCCTAAGAACAGGAACAAGACAGGGATGCCCACTCTCACCACTCCTGTTCAACATAGTACTGGAAGTATTAGCCATTGCAATTAGACAAGAAGAAGAAATAAAAGGCATCCAAATTGGAAAAGAGGAAGTAAAACTGTCCTTATTTGCAGACGACATGATATTATACATACAAAACCCTAGAGACTCCATCAAAAAACTACTAGACTTAATACATGAATTTGGCAAAGTAGCAGGATACAAAATTAATGCCAAGAAATCTGAGGCATTTCTATACACCAATAGTGAACTTTCAGAAAGAGAGATTATAAAAACAATCCCATTTACCATCGCACCAAAAAAATTAAGATACATAGGAATAAACTGAACTAAAGAGGTAAAAGACCTCTACTCAGAAAACTACAGGACATTGAAAAAAGAGATAGAGGAAGACATAAAGAGATGGAAGAACATACCATGTTCTTGGATTGGTAGAATCAACATCATTAAAATGTCCATACTACCCAAAGCAATCTATAAATTCAACGCACTTCCCATTAAAATACCAATGGCCTACTTCAAAGATCTAGAACGAACTCTCCAAAAATTCATCTGGAATAAAAAAAGACCCCGAATAGCTGCAGCGATCCTGAGAAAGAACAAAGTAGGTGGGATCTCAATACCAGATATCAAGCTGTATTACAAAGCCACTGTTCTCAAAACTGCCTGGTACTGGCACAAGAACAGACATATAGATCAATGGAATAGAATAGAGAGCCCAGAAATCAGCCCCAACCAATACGCTCAATTAATATTTGACAAAGGAGGCAAGAACATACAATGGAGTCAAGACAGTCTCTTCAATAAATGGTGCTGGGAAAATTGGACAGATACATGCAAGAAAATGAAACTAGACCACCAACTTACACCATACACAAAAATAAACTCAAAATGGATAAAGGACTTAAATATACGACCGGAAACCATAAAAATACTAGAAGAATCCAAAGGCAACAAAATCTCAGACATATGCCAAAGCAATTTCTTCACTGATACAGCTCCTAGGGCAGTTGAAACTAAAGAGAAAATGAACAAATGGGACTACATCAAAATAAAAAGCTTCTGCACAGCAAAAGAAACCATCAACAAAACAACAAGAAAACCCACTGCGTGGGAAAACATATTTGCCAACGTCATATCTGATAAGGGCCTAATCTCCAAAATTTATAGGGAACTCATACAACTTAACAAAAAGAAGATAAACAATCCGATTTTTAGAGACAGATGAAGGGAGAGGGATAGAGAGATAGACACATTGATGAGAGACACACATCATTAATCAGCTGCCTCCTGCACACCCCCTACTGGGGATAGAGCCCACAACCCAGACATGTGCCCTGACCGGAATCAAACCTCTTGGTTCATGGGTTGATGTTCAACCATTGAGCCACACCAGTAGGGCAGATTTGTTCTTTTTTTAAGTTTCCATCTCTTTGGTAAAGTACTTGTTTTGATCATTAATTTGTTTTCTGAGTACATTTAATCGCCTCTCTGTATTTTCTCGCATCTCACTGAGTTTTTTCAGAACTGCAATCTTGAAATCTCTGTCATTTATATCACATATTTCCATGTGTTCCAGTTTGCTTTCTAGGTATTTTTTTTCTTTCTGAGCTTCCTCATTACTGTAGTTATTCATAGTATTTGCTGGTCTCCTTTGTCTAGACATGTATGTATATATGTATGCATGTATGTGTGTATTATTTTCCCTTCTCTAGCAGCTTTCTCTGAAGAGGTCTTTCTATTATTTTCCAGTAGATGGCGCTGACACATAAGATTTTTACCTCTGTAATCTCCCAGAATTGATCTCCATGGCTTCCAAAGACACTATGGCCATGCTGCTTGGGGGTGGGGGTATTTTGCCCTCACCATAATGGCGACCCTGGACTTCTGTGGGCCTCCCCTCTTACCCCCCTCTCAAGTGCCCCATCTGGGGATCAATCACTGAGGGAAACAGGAGTTCTACTGCAATAGTTCTTGGTTTACAGATAATGAGCTCCTTGTCTCAACACCAATGACAACGGGAAGTGAGTTTTGGGAGTCCAAGGGGTGGCAGGGTTCTGTGGTTCTGTTCCTTTGTCTGAAATACCACCTCTCAATAGTGGATAGCCACCTGCAGACCCCCTGTGCTCTGTCAGGCATCTTTGCTGGCTCTGTTACTGTTTACCCTGCTCTCCCTGCTGGACTGCCTGCCATGACTCTCTGTTCCTCTTGGCCAAAGGAAACACCTGCTACTGCCAGCTTCTTCCCCTCTCTTGGCCAAGCGGCAAGCTGCTGGCTGCAAGGCTATGTCAGTGGCTGTCTGAGCTTCCCTCCCTTCTTGCCTCCTTGTTTATTCCTGGTTGCCCACCTTTATATGCTTCAAGGCACGGGTCTCTCAGGCGTACCTCTATACTAAGTAGGGAAATCTTTGTTGGGTTATAGTTGGTTAACTTGTTAAACAACATTTAATTATGATGTGTCTTGGAAAATCCAGGGGGAGAGGCCAACAGGATCTGTTTGCCACCATTACTCTGATGTCCTGTAACTTCCAATTTGTACTTCTAACTCCCTTCACCTTTTCCACCCATCCCTCCACCCCTCTCTCCCATCTGGCAACTGTCAAAATGTTCTCTGTATCTCTGTGTCTGTTTCTATTCTTCTTGTTCATTTATTTTTATTTTTAGACTCAATTGTTGATAGATATGTATTTATTGCCATTTTAATGTTCATATTTTTAATTTTTTTCTTCTTCTTCTTAAAGAAGATCCATTAACATTTCATGTAATACTGGTTTAGTGGTGGTGAACTCCTATAGCTTTTTCTTGTCTGGGAAGCTCTTCATCTGTCCTATTATAAATTATAGCTTTGTTGGGTAATCTTACTAGTAGTTGTAGGTCCTTGCTTTTCATCAGTTTGAATATCTCTTGCCACTCCCTCTGGCGTGCAAATTTTCTGTTGAGAAGTCATTGACAGTCTTATGAGAGCTGCCTTATAGGTAGCTAACTGCTTTTCTCTTATTCCTTTTAAGATTCACTCTTTGTCTTTAACCTTTTGCATTTTAATTATGATGTGTCTTGGTGTAGGTTATTTTGGGTTCATCTTATTTAAAACTCTCTGCACTTCCTGAGCTTCTATGTCTATTTCCTTCACCAAATGAGGTAAGTTTTGTGTTATTATTTTTTCAAGTAGACTTTCAATTTCTTGCTCTCTTTTTCCCAGCACCCCTATTATGTGAATGTTAGTACAGTTGAAGTTGTTCCAGAGGCTCCTTACACTATCTTCATGGTTTTGGATTTTTTAAATTTGTTTTGTTTCTTTATATTGCAAATTGATGATTTTATCCTCAGGTTCATCTACTCTACTGTTGGTTCCCTATAAAGTATTCTTCATTTCAGTTAGTGTATCCTTCATTTCTGCTTGTTTTTTATGGTTTCTATGTCCTTTTTAATGCTGTTGAAGTTCTCACTAAGTTCCTAGAGCATCCTTATAATTATTGTTTTGAACTCCGTATTTGGTAGTAGGTGTCCTTTGGGACCCAGTGGTGCAGTCTTCTTGGTCACCTGAGCTGGGTGCTCCAGGAATATTCTTTATGTGGGTTATGTAGGCCCTCCTGTTGTCATTGATTCTTGATTGATGTTGGCCCATTCAAGGGTAAGATTGACTCTCAGGCTGGCTGACTGTAAGGCTTAACCCTGACCAGAGTATGCAAGCTGCTCTACAGGTGCTGAGAAAACAAAACAAAACAATACAAATAAAGAACAAGAAAAGGAAAGAAAGAAGAAAAAATAATAAGAGAAGAAAAAAAGAAAAGAAAAAATATGAAAAGATAGAAGAAAAACAAAAGAATAAGAAAAGAAAAAAGAAATAATAAAAGAAAGAAAAAGAATAACAAAAAGACAAAAGATAAAAAGAAATATAAAAGATAAAAGAAACAAAAAAGAAAGGAATAAAAAGATAAAAGTGAAGTTTGCCTTAACAGAGTTTAGTGCCTGCTGCATCTCCCTTTGTATATGCTGTGTGGAAAGCTTGTTGGATCCTGCTTCAACGTTGTCTGAACCTGGCCATTGAGTGTGTTGGTTCTGGGCATCTTATGAAGGACTCTGGTGTAAGCCAATGTCAGACTCTGTGTATGTCTGCCCCTTAGCAACCTGTTTGAAGCTACAAGCACATGAGGGGCTCCCTTCTGCTAGGCTTGGCTGTGCATGGGAAGGATTAAGCTGTGCTCCAAAGTGGGCTTTTACCAGCACTGGGCTGCCCAAGGCAGCCCAGTATCCACCTCCACCTGCCTCTGCTGGCTGCCTATTAGGCTTAGTCACTAAAAAGACTCAGTCCCTGCCCTGGATGTTGCTCAATGGTTAGAGCATCAGCCCACAAAATGAAAGGTCGTGGGTTTGATTCCAGTCAAGGTCGGGATGCATGTGGGAGGCAACCAATCAATGTGTTCCTCTCACGTTGATGTTTCTCTCTCTGTGTCTCTCCCTATCCCTCCCACTCTCTCAAAAAAAATCAATGGGAAAATATCCTTGGTGAGGATTAACACGCAAAAAATGAAGAAAAATTTTTTAGAAAGAAAAGGGTCAGTCACTGAAAGAGCCGCTGGCAGAATCAAGATGATGGGCTACTGGATCTCCCATGAGAGGGAGGTGCTGTTCAGACTTCAGGGAAGATGGTGGGTGTGATCCCCTAGAGTTACATGTCTGAGACTGTCCCGGATTTTTTCCTGACCTCAGCAGAGTGGAGTCCCTAGTAGTCAGGGGGTGGGGCCTCTGGAGCACAGATGGTGTGTCTGCTGGAAGCAGAGAATGTTTCTATCAGATCTCTTGTGAAGGGGAAGTGCCAATCAGGTTCACAGGAAAGTGGGGATGATGGCTTAACCCCAAAGCTAGTCATTGGCATCCTCCTGAGTCTGCCCAGACATCTATGCCTCGGTTTATGCCACTGACTTTTCAGCAGGGCTTAAGCTCCACAGAGTGGGGTGAGAGAGATTCCCAGGCCGAGGGCACTCAGAGAGGATTGCTTCACCCAAGAAAGATGGCTGTTGTGGTGTCAGAGGATGACTCAGTAGAGGGATCCTGGTGGTTATTCCTCCACATCTTTCCTGAAAGCCACAAACTCCAGACTCTCCTCAGGTGACTTCAGTCCGCACCACCCACTCTTAGCTGGAGCTAAGGGTGAGTGACTATAAATGAAATTTTGTGTGTTGGCCCTTTAAGAGGGGACCTCTTTTCACAGCCGGATGCTATGTGGATATCTCTTCCCAGCTCTGGCACACTGGGCTGGGGAGCCTGGCCTGGGTTTAGGCTTCACACCTCTGAGGGAACCTCCTGTGGCCGAGCTATCCCTTCACAACCTCCGCGGCTTCCCATGGGAGTGCGGTCAGCCCCCTTCATGTCTCTGCCCTTTCTACCAGTCTCAAGGTGGCTTCTTCTGCCAATCATTGGTAATAGGATGCCTTTTCAGATCGTCTTTAGATGGTAATTCAGGATGATTGTTCCTCAATTTAGCTGTATTTCCAGTTTGGTTCTGGGAGGAGGTGAAAGCAAGATCCATCTACTCTGCCACCATCTTGAAAAAGCTCCCTTATTATTCTTTCATATGGTCAGAATCCTGCAGCTTGGGTAGCTCTCAGAAGTCAGCATAGCTGCTGTCACCTAGAAACATCTGCATTTCTTGGCCAATTAGAATCTGGAATTGACATGATCTTAGATACCTTTCTATAGCATCCTGGGTAAGGCATGTGTCTCTGGATTGCTAATAATCTGAATCTGTTTGCTTAATCACCAAGTTCTTTACCAGTTTTCTTCTAATTTTTATCAGAAAACAACTTGACATTATTTCTTATATTATTGTTACTGTTATTATTATTACAGTGGATATGCTACATATCTGCATATTAACTATACATATTCTGCAATGGGGCTTGGCCCAGGGGTGGGGCAAAATTTGGATGGATTGAACAAGGTAAGCATTTCTTTCTTCCTATCTCAGTCCAAACAACATAAAGGTATTTTGTTTTGTTTTGTTTTTAATTACAAAAGCTTGCTATATAGATAAAGGAGGCATTTGCAATAATCCCTGTGAAAGACATTGGTGGCTCAGACCAAAGGGATGATCTTGGATTTGAATGAAGAGCTGGAATCAGTGCTTGACTTTGACATCTAATTTTCACTTAAACCTCTTTAAACTTTAGTTTCTTCATCTGTAAACTGGTAATAATTCTATATTAGTAATTATATATATTAGGTGTTGTATTTTTAAATTAACAATAAAAGTAAAATTAAAGTGTGAACGTGCTTTGGAAACTCTAAAACATCATAAGTTTTATGCTAAAATCCGAAACAAGGGGGAAAACATAATTAGATGGAGCACAGATGATTTTTAGGGGAGTGAACTTTGAATGATACTATAATGATGGGTACATGTCATTATCCTATATCATAAAGAGCTAATATGCAAATGGTAATCATGCCCTCACACCATCACGCCGTAATGGCTCAGACACTGAACACTGAGGATAGAGGAATGGGGACCAGCCAGGCACAAATGAGCTCACGAGAGAGGAATGGGGACCAGCCAGGCTGTGGCCCAGAGAGGGACAAGCCGCACACCCCGAGGTCCCGGGTGCCAGCGGCTCCACCTCTGCCTGCGTCCCAGAAGAGGGACAGTCTGCATGCCCCACGGTCCCTGAGGTCCCAGGTGCCAGCAGCTGTGCCTGCGGCCCGGGAGAAGGACATGCCGCCCGCCACGCAGTCCCAGGTGCCTGTGGCTGCAGCCCGGGCGAAGCCACCCGCCCACAGTCCCCTGTGGCTGTGGCCGGTCTGGGCAAAGCCGACCCAGGTTCTGGGTGCCGGCAACCAGCCAGAAGGAGGGAAGCCCAGGTCCTGGTTGCCTGTGACCACCCGGAGGAGAGAATCCTGGGTCCCGGGTGTGGGGCAAGGCAGAGGCGGCTAGGGGCAATCAGGCCAGTAGGGGAGCAGTTAGGGGTGATCAGGTTGGTAGGGGAGCAGTTAGGGGCAATCACGTAGGCAGGCAGAGGTGGTTAGGGGCAATCAGGCAGGCAGGCAGGTGAGCGGTTAGGAGTCAGCGGTCCCGGATTGCAAGAGGCAGTTGGACATCCCCCACGGGGTCCTGGATTGGAGAGGGTTGAGGAACTCCTGGGCTGAGGGACTCCCCCCCACCCCTGTGCACAAATTTCATGCTCTGGGTCTCTAGTACATTTATAAAAACCCACAGAATGTACATTAGCAGGAGTGAATGATAATGTAAACAATGGACTTTGGGTGATTATGATGTGTCAGTGTAGATTTATTAATTATAACAAACATGTTGCTCTGGTGGGGGATGTTGCTAATTGAGGAGGCTATGTATGTGTGGGGGCAGGGGCATATGGGAAATCTCTGTACCTTTCTCTTAATTTTACTGAACCTAAAAATACTTTAAAAACAAAGTCTTTAGCCCTGGCTGGTTTTTCTCAATGGTTAGAGCATCAGCCTATGGACTGAAGGGTCACAGGTTCGATTCATTGTCAAGGGCGTGTACTTCAGTTGCAGGATCCCCAGCCCTGGTAAGGGCGTGTGCAGGAGGCAACCAATTGATGTGTCGCTCTCATATCGATGTTTCTCTCTCTGTCTTTCTCCCTCCCTCCCTACCTTCCTTCCACTCTCTCTAAAGATCAATGTAAAAATATCTTCTATTGAGGATTAAAAAAAATAAAATATAAAGTCTTTAAAAACAAAAACCCACAACTCTCCCCCTCCAAGGGTGCCACCTGCATCCTGAGCTAAGATAACAGGGATTGTTTCTTCTTTCTTATGGCATATCCAGAGCAGGGCAGAGTGCCTTGCACAGATGATACACTCAGAATACAACTTTGTATTTTTAAACAAAAGTCATCATTACTTCCTAATGTATCTGTGAAAGGAGGATCAGGAGAGATACAAACCTAGCAACATGCTACTTTTTACCTCGTTAAGATAAGTGAAGCAACTAATGAATACAAATAGTTCTTCAAATTACCCATGAATTTTCATTTTCTATTATTTATTTCATCATAGTCCATCAATGAAGCGTTCACTCTGCCACTTAATTAAATTATACATCTGTTTATTAGCTAATAAGGGCCCAGTGCACAAATTCATGCACCTTGAAAGGAACTGTGGGCCACGAGGCTGCGGTGGGCACAGGGGTGAGTCTCGGCCCATCCTTCATGCCCATGCCTGGCCCCTCCTGCCATGGCCCCTGGTCCCCTGTCTGCCCACCACCGCTCCCACGCACTGACTGCACTGACCCACTCTCACCTGCTGATGGTGCGGAGCGATTGGGGCCTGCACCAGCGGGTGCTAGCGGGGCTGGTGCCATCAGCAGTGCGAGCCAGCAGCTGCTTCTCCAATCGCCCCTCAGGAAGAGGGGGAGGTGGAGAAGCCCTTAGGGGCAATCGGGGCCGGCAGCCACCGGTTGCACCCACTAACGGCACCAAGCGATCGGGACCAGTGCTGGGCACCGGCAGCAGGTGCAAGCGGTGGCTCCAGCGCCGGTGGTGGGTGTGAGCACCAGGTGGGACCGAGGTGTGCAGGAGCAAAGAATTTTCAGTAACCACCAGAGGCTCACCCCAATGACAGCGATCGGCACCCTGCCTTGGTCTGGCGCCCCCGCTGACCTGCTTCACTATCCCGCCATGGCCAACCCCCACCATGTTCCGTGCGCACCCCCTGGTGGTCAGCGCATGTCATAGCGACCGGTTGTTCAGTTGTTCGGTTGTTCAGTTGTTCGGTTGTTCCACCATTTGGTCTATTTGCATATTAGCCTTTTATTATATAGGATGCATTGTCTGTGTCAAACGGAATACTTGTGAAACTATTGATATTGACATGCCTCCCCATGTCAAGATTCAAAAGCATGTATTTCCTTCCTACCATCCTAGCCATCATTGATATTTTCAATATTAGTAAATATGCTTTTCTAATGCACATTTCTTTGAGATACTTTTGTTTATATTTTTCATAGTACTTGTATTTCATTGTTTAAAAACTACCTTGCCCTACAGTGCGGCTCAGTGGTTGTGCATCGACCTATGAACCAGGAGGTCATTGGTTCAATTCCCGGTCAGGGCACGTGCCTTGGTTGCAGGCTTGGTTCCCAGTGGGAGGTGTGCAGGAGGCAGCCAATCAATAATTTTCTCTCATCATTGACGTTTCTATCTCTCTCTCCCTCTCTGAAATCAATAAAAACATATTAAAAAACAAACAAAAAGACCTTTACCCATTTCAAATTGGAGTGTTTATATCTGTCATTGAATTGAAAAGTTAAACATATCAATCCTTTTTGCATTATATACAGTGCAAGTAATTTTTAGCAGCTGTCTAGCTTTTCACTATATGGAAGTTTATAAATCTTCATGCAATTGAATGTATCTATTTTTGTTTAAATGTCTTTCATGTCATATGTAGAAAGTCTTTCTCTACTTGCTATTTTTTTAAGGAAATTTTTTTATTGTCTAAAGTTTTACATTTGTCTTCTTTTTCCCCAATTGACAACTCCCCCCACCCCAGCCATTCCCACCCCAGGCAAACCCCCACTGCCTCAGTGCCTGTGTCCATTGGATATGCTAATATACATGCATACAAGTCCTTTGGTTGCTCTCTAACTCCCCTGCCCTGCTATTTTAATGTATTCACCAAAACTTTTTCTTCTATGTTTTGAATTTATTTCCTACACTTAAGGAAGACATCTGTTCAGAATTTATTTTGTATTAAGGTATAAAATGTAGGAACCTACTTTTCTCCCAAGTGATTATCTAGTTTTCCCAATATCAAAATTGCATCCTCCTCCATTTCCCTTGCCCTATTCTTAATGATCTCTATTGCACCAACCATCGTATCACTTACTGTGTTATTTACTTAATATTCTTATGGTCTGTCTTCACAACAATAATACAAACATTATGAAAAAAGAAAATTTTGTCCATTTTGGTAATTGTATCTCCAGTGCCTAAAACAGTATCAGTTATTGAAAAATAATAATAATAAATAGTTCTTAGAAAAAATCTTTGAATAATTTTCAAAGGGTGCCTGGGAAAGCCCTAGGGTTTCCACAGAGATGTCCATAAGTAAATTGTCTAGAGCAGGTGATGGTAAACTGTGGTTCTTGGCCCAAACCAGATTGCCAGATTTTTGGGAAAGTCACGTTTTATTGGAATACAGCCATTTGTTTACATACTGTCTGCACTGCTCTCATGCTAAATATCAAGGTTGTATGAGAGTAGAGTCTATATGGGTGATCCACAAAGATGGTCCTTTTCAGAAAAAGTTTGTCAATACCTGTTCTAGGTAATGAAAGTCTTTCTATTAATATAGTTCAATCCTTTAAACAAACAAACAAGTATATAAATAAATAAAATTCCAGTGAGCAAAAAAAACCATGCTCACTTTTGCTAACAGTCCCTTTGGCTCATAATCAACAAAACCCAGAACCAGAATATATATCCAGGAAAAATGAGAAAGGAACACAATTGCAGAGTAAGTAGCATTTTGCATTTCTCCATTAAGAAAGGGACTGTAATACAATTGCACTCTACTAAGGTTATGTTTACATTTTCAAACTAGAATATTTAATTGTGATAAATGTGCTACTTTTCTGTAAATTAAATTAGAGTGATTTACTGTGTACTTTTCCCTCAAACATTTTATCTTTCCATACTTTTACATTTTCTTTTTACCTCAGCATAAGCCCATCGATGGTTCCCTCCTTCCAAACTTCAAACTCACTTACTCATATGAATGAGGAAAGTCAAAGTCTTCATCACCATCATCTGGCCCGGAGAGTTGTTCTATTTTACTTTAAATACCAACAAAGGGAAAAACATATCATTAGAGAATTCTTACAAGGAATAGTAATGTGATTAATTTACTTCAACCAAAGTAATTCCTTGGTCAAAATATACAAGGTAGGGAAAAAGTAGGTTTACAGTTGTTTGTGTGGAAAGTAATAATTATAAATAATAATTATAAATAATACAAGAATAAACTCTGTGTTTCATACTTTTGCCCATGAAATAGCTTATTAGAAGTCCTAACATTTTAGCCCTAGCTGGTTTTGCTCAGTGGATATAGCTGTCAGCCTGTGGACTGAAGGGTTTTGGGTTCCATCCTGATTAAGGGCACATGCCCAGGTTGCAGGCTCGGTCCCCAGGAGGGGGAGTGCAGGAGACAGCCAATCAATGATTCTCTCTCATCATTGCTGTTTCTACCTCTCTCTCCCTCTCTCTTCCTGTCTGAAATCAATAATTAATAATAATAATAATAATAATAATAATAATAATAATAAAAGTCCTAACATTTTAGAAATGATTTTAGATCATTGTACAGAAATTTCTGTATTGCCATGGATAAGTCTGAATTTCTCCACCCCATCCCCTCTCAGTATATACCTCACCTTTTATTGATAGTTTTATCACAGATTACTGATGTCAGTTCCTTTGGGTCATTTCTAAGGAGTTAAAACATAGATGATCAGATTTCAAGTGACTTCAAAAATTACACTTTTGTTTGAAATTAGTTACAAGTAGTCTTCAATCTAAAAACTGGTTGAACTCTAAAATCTATATCTAAATTAATTACATATTTCAACATTGCAATTTTCCCTAGAAATCAGGCTTTATATTTTTGTAATGAAGATCTTAGGTCTGTCAAAAAACCTAATGAATCATGACAAGGACAATTCTTTACTGTGAAGCCAAACTCTCAGGTATAAATGCATTGAGGTGAATTTACTTCAAAAGTTAAATTCTGCTTATAGGTATGCATTGTTCTAGCCTCTTCTAATTTCCTGATTATCAAGACCCTTCACAGCATCCTTACATGCATGTATCATGCATGTCCTTTCTGTTCCTCAGTTGGGTTCAAATAACTGCAAGACTGAGCCCCGGGCTCCCTCCAACATGATGGTGATGCTGCATTTGTGACACCAGGGTTAGGTGGTAACAGCTCTGGAGGGTGAGGGATAGAGCCAAGGTCTCTCAGCTCCAGTCTTTCCTTTTGAGAGCTTCACGGCCCCCTATCTACTGCTACTTCCTCCTTACGACACATAGATTCTCCCTCTCCTGGCCCCTCTAGTAGAGCCTCACACAGACATTCGGAGAGTTTCCAAGAGGCTACTACCTACCAAAGGTCACATTCTATGAATAGGAAGTTTCCCTCTTAGGACCTGCTCTTGTTTTTTCCACATAGACCCCAAAAGAAAGTTATCTACAGAAGCTTACAGTCTCTTATGGAAACCTCTAATTGCCATGGGTGATCCAAATACCTTTCACCACAAAAATCACACAACTCACCCCTTGTTGTCCTTGTTGTCAAAGGACCCTAAAGAGACATCCATAACTTTGCTAAAGGGTAAAAAACATACAAAAGTAGTCAGACATTTTGGAAGGCAATCAAGTTATTTTTCTTCATGGAATTTCAGGACATGAAAAGTAAAATCATGAGGAAATATGACAGAAACTAACAAACCAGTTTCAGTGTATATAGCATTGAGACCTCTGAGACAGCCTCTGAGCCGTGTGTGTGTGTGTGTGTGTGTGTGTGTGTGTGTGTGTGTGTGTAGCAGTCATGATTAAACCTGTTTTCTTTCCCATTTTGTCAACTGTTCCACACACTCTGAAATCTATTTGGGAAACATGAAAGAGATCTGAGAATGTAGTGATCGGGAGGTGAATCCATGTGCTAATAAAGGGATACAGAAAAAGAAAAGAAAATGCCAGAACAATGAATATTGATTGCAATGTCAAGGGCTAGTCCCTGGTTACCATTTGTTGGAGAAGAAACAAGAAGGGAGGTCAAGGATGGCCTAAATTAATTTTAAAAGATATTTCTCGCTCTGGTCAGTGTTGCTCAGTTGGCTGGAGCATCATCCCATGCTGAAAGGTCGTGGGTTCGATTCCCAGGCAGGGCACATACCTAGGTTGCGGGTTCAATTCCTGTCCAATCGATGTTTCTCTCACATTGATGTTTCTCTCTCTCTAAAATGAATAAAAATATATTTTTAAAAAAATATTTTTCTGAACTGAAAGTAAAGCATGTGTTCAGAATGGTTTCTTTTTCTTTGAATTTATTTCAAAAAAGATACCTGGTTATATCATCCAAAATCAAGACTTTCCACCAATTGGGAAATTTAATCTCTCTACAATTTAATTTCCTCATGTATAAAATAAGACACATGAAAATGTACTTTACATCTGTCAGCTTTATAAAGTCATGCTGAATATTCACTTACAAATATTATTGGTTTTTTAGGCAGCCTGCCTTCTTCACCAAATGTTATGAGGAAAAAATTAGTATTTGACAGATAAACTGACACATACTTAAATTTCAAAAACGCATAAAGATTCTCACCAAAGTGATGCGCTATCATCATTTCCTGGCAAAACTAACCAGTGGACAGACTGTGGAAAAGATTTGCCAGGGGCTCCGTGGGAAGGAAAATTTTAAATTCTGTCCTTGCTTTTCTCCTGAGTTTCTTAGAGACAATCACTACCTTTCTCAGTAGAAACCAGTAGCAACTGGATGTACTAGTAGTTAGGATAAAATTAGGGAAGCATTAGGTTAGCTGATAAAAACAGGAAAGGACTGAAGAGCAATCCTTGGGTCTTCACTCCTTTACCCACCAATCTCCTAAACCCCAGGTGACAACCTAGGACTGCCTCCTCCAGTGCTGCTTTGCCCTGGAGCTTAAAGTGCCATACCATGACTAGAGGAGTGGCCTAGTCACAATGCTTTGTGGTTCCTGAGACTTTATTGTCCCCAAGCTCATCACCTCCTCTTATTTTAAACTTACTGAGAAAAACACACTTTACATCCTACCTTTTAATGAGGATGACTTATATAATACCTCACCCAAGCAGGGACATTTTTTTTAAGTGAACAGACGCACTGTTAGTAACTATGCTGAGACAACAAACATAATTTCAGCCCTTTCCTTAATATAAGTTACCAGACAGAGTGGCTAATAGCCACAAGGAATGTGAACTCACAAGTCAAATAATTAGATACTGGAGGAGTACACTTACTGGAAAAGGGAAAAAACAACTGAACAACATAAACCATCTGAAGCAGAACGATTGGGACATACCAACCAAGATTTTTAAATAGGCATGAGAAATAAAGTTATACAGAAACTTTCACAAAAAATACTAGAAAAGAATAAAGAGAGAGAAGGTACAAAAGAAAAGCCAGTTGACATGAAGGATAAAAAGAGACATCTAACACCTGGATTATAGACATCTAAGAATAAATGGAAAAAAGAAAATGGGAAAGAGGAAATGTTTTAAAAATAATAAAGATAAATTTCCCAGAATTATAGAAAGAATATCATAGAAGTAGTAGTTCATTTAACAAATATTTAAATAGTATTTACTTATTGCCAGATATTGTCCTGATGCTTCACAAGTATACCTCAATTGGTCATCATTACAACCTTTAAGAGAGTTATTATTATTAATTATTTTATGCAAATCACAGATCTTGAATATTCAAATGTTTCTAACAACCATCATGCTGATTTGTAAGCCACTAATCTCACTAATAAAAATCCATTTGTGACCTTCACTGGGTAATTAACGATGCTTCAGATGTTGATCAAAATGGGACACTGAAGCCCTTGCAGTGGCCATCTCTAGAAAACTGTCACCACTCCTGGACAAAGTATTCTCCATTGGGGCAACCCTAGAGAAGCTTAAAGTGACCATGACTGGCACATGCATATTATTACTGGCACACTGTCTACGCTGTAGTTTTTTTTAAAGAAATTACAGGGGTTATGGTGGGATAAAGACACATATGTAATACCTTAATCAATAAAGAAATTAAAAAAAAATAAAGCCTTATCCCAAACCAAAAAAATAAGTAAATAAATAAATTACAGGTTTACACATCTTTAAATTGTGAGTTGGCCGAAATGATTTACATATAATTTACATTTATTATGCAAGTACACAAAGGCTGAGAATTATGCTTAAAATTCAGTACATTTGAATCTTACCACTTACCTGTTAATATTTTGAGGCATGAACCAGTGATATAAAAGGTTCCTCTTTAACCTTTGCATGGTAGTATCTATAATTAATTCTAAGAGAAGGAAAAACACATAAGAATTTTATAATCAAAAGTATTTAAAACTCATGATATCCTCCCAATTAAAAAGTCACATGTAGAACTCATTAGGTATGGGTCAGCATTTCCAAAGTCTTGGATACACAAATATAAAAATCTACAGTACTGTGCAATTTTATCAATTTCATGAAACATATTCTATATTTGCTCTTAGTATTTTAGCTCAAGAAATAGAGGGAGCGCGCAGCGACAGAGGCTGTTGCAGGGCGGGGAATGCGGACTAGGCGCCTGTGGCGGCTTAGGCTGGCAGTGGCGGCAGCTCCCGGTGCAGTTCTGCGCGCAGGCA
>NW_005369062.1:1896413-1900601 GCF_000412655.1 Myotis brandtii | reverse complement strand
CTACCTTCTGGCTGGCGCGACCCGGCATGAAGCGGCGCTGAGGAGCTGTCGCCGCTGTAGCTACCCCCGGTGCTGCCGCCACCTGAGGAGCCACTGCACCCTGGGGCACGCCGATGACTACTGCTAACTGTGGCGCCCACGACGAGCTCGACTTCAAACTCGTCTTTGGCGAGGAAGGGGAGCCGGCGCGGCCGCCTCGCCTCCGGGCTCCAGGCCTGCAGATCTTGAACCAGATGATTGTGCATCCATTTACATCTTTCATGTAGACCCACCTCCATCTACTTTGCTCACCACATCATGGATTACCGTCTCACCCTTCTGTTTTGTCATCATCGTTTCAGCTCCAAGTTCACAAAAACTATGAAGGAACTTGTGAGATTCCAGACTCTAAATACAGCCCATTAGGTGGTCCCAAACCCTTTGAGTGCCCAAGTATTCAAATCACATCCATCTCTCCTAACTGTCATCAAGAAGTAGATGCTCATGAAGACGACCTACACATAAATGACCCAGAAAAGGAATATTTGGGAAGACCTAGAGATCATCTTCCTCTTGAGCCATCTTACCCGGAGTCTTCCCTTAGTCCTGGTCCTGCCAGCAGCATCTCTTCTAGAAGCTGGTTCTCAGATGCATCTTCTTGTGAATCTCTTTCACATATTTATGATGATGTGGATTCAGAATTGAATGAAGCTGCTGCCCGATTTACTCTTGGATCCCCTCTGACTTCTCCTGGTGGCTCTCCAGGGGGCTGCCCTGGAGAAGAATCCTGGCATCAGCAATATGGACTTGGACACTCACTGTCACCCAGGCAATCTCCTTGCCACTCTCCTAGATCTAGTATCACTGATGAGAATTGGCTGAGCCCCAGGCCAGCCTCAGGACCCTCATCAAGGCCTGCTTCCCCCTGTGGGAAACGACACTCTAGTGCTGAGGTTTGTTGTGCTGGGTCCCTTTCACCCCATGGCTCACCTGTTCCTTCTCCTGGTCACGCCCCCAGGGGAAGTGTAACAGAAGATACCTGGCTCAATGCTTCTGTCCAGAGTGGGTCAGGCCTTGGTCCAGCACTTCTTCCACCATTTCAGTACTACGTAGAGACTGATATACCTCTAAAAACAAGGAAGACTTCTGAAGATCAAGCTACTGTACTACCAGGAAACTAAGCTCTGTTCAGATGACCGAGGTAATTTATCACCATCTCGGGAGACTTCAATAGACGATGGCCTTGGATCTCAGTATCCTTTAAAGAAAGATTCATCTGGTGATCACTTTCTTTCAGTTCCTTCACCCTTTACCTGGAGCAAACCCAAGCCTGGCCACACCCCTATATTTTGCACATCTTCATTACCTCCACTAGACTGGCCTTTACCTACTCATTTTGGACAATGTGAACTGAAAATAGAAGTGCAACCTAAAACTCATCATCGAGCCCATTATGAAACTGAAGGTAGCCAAGGAGCAGTAAAAGCATCTGCTGGCGGACACCCTGTTGTGAAGCTGCTGGGCTATAGTGAAAAGCCGATAAATCTACAGATTTTTATTGGAACAGCAGATGATTGATATTTACGACCTCATGCATTTTACCAGGTGCATCGAATCACTGGGAAGACAGTTGCTACTGCAAGCCAAGAGATAATAATTGCCAGCACAAAGGTTCTGGAAATTCCACGTCTTCCTGAAAACAATATGTCAGCCAGTATTGACTGTGCAGGTATTTTGAAACTCCGCAATTCAGATATAGAACTTTGAAAAGTAGAAATTGATATTGGCAGAAAGAATACTAGAGTACGACTTGTGTTTCGTGTACACATCCCACAGCCCAATGGAAAAGTCCTTTCTCTGCAGACAGCTTCTATACCTGTTGAGTGCTCCCAGCGGTCTGCTCAAGAACTTCCTCATATTGAGAAGTACAGTATCAACAGTTGTTCTGTAAGTGGAGGTCATGAAATGATTGTGATTGGATCTAATTTTCTTCCAGAATCGAAAATCATTTTTCTTGAAAAAGGACAAGATGGACGACCTCAATGGGAAGTAGAAAGGAAAGTAATCAGGGAAAAATGTCAAGGGGCTCACATTGTCCTTGAAGTTCCTCCATAACATAACCCAGCAGTTACAGCTGCAGTGCAGGTGCACTTTTACCTTTGCAGTGGCAAGAGGAAAAAAAGCCAGTCTCAACGTCTTACTTACACACCAGCTTTGATGAAGCAAGAACAGAGAGGAAATTGACTTGTCTTCGGTTCCATCATTGCCTGTGCCTCATCCTGCCCAGACCCAGAGGCCTTCCTCAGATACAGGACGTCCATGTGACAGTGTACTGTCAGCACAGAGAAGCTTGGTTTGTCCCATCCAGCAAACATATGTATCCATGGTAACCTCATCTCATCTGCCACAGTTGCAGTGTAGGGATGAGAGTGCTGGTAAAGAACAGCATATGTTACCTTCTTCAGTCATGCACCAGCCTTTTCAAGTCACACCAACACCTCCAGTGGGGTCTTCCTATCAGCCTATGCAAACTAATGTTGTGTATAATGGACCAACTTGTCTTCCTATTAATGCTGCCTCTAGTCAAGAATTTGTTCCTGTTTTGTTTCAGCAAGATGCAGCTCTTCCTAGTTTAATAAATCTTGGCTGCCAGCCATCATCATCCATACCTTTTCATTCTTCAAATTCAGGCTCAACAGGACATCTCTTAGCCCATACACCTCATTCTGTGCAGACCCTGCCTCATCTACAGTCAATGGAATACCATTGTTCAAACACAGGACATAGATCCCTTTCTTCTCCAGTGACTGACCAGATCACAGGTCAGCCTTCCCCTCAGTTACAATCCATTACATATGGTTCTTCATAGTTACGGTCTGCTAATTGTGAAGTTTCCCCAGCAGCTTCTCATCCCTTGGCCAGTTCACCACTTTCTGGACCACAGTCTCCTCAGCTCCAGCCTATGCCTTACCAACCTCCTAGCTCAGGAACCACCTCATCACCAACTCTAGCCACTAGAATGCATTCTGGACAACATTCAACTCAAGCACAGAGTACAGGCCAGGGAGGTCTTTCTGCACCTTCATCCTTAATATGTCACAATTTGTGTGATCCAGCTTCATTTCCATCTGATAAGGCAACTGTGAACATTAAACCTGAACCTGAAGAGCAAGAACCTAACTTTACAACAATTGGTCTACAGGACATCACTTTAGATGATGTGAACGAGATCATTGGGAGAGACATGTTTCAGATTTCTGTTTCCCATGGAACAGGGGTGAGCAGGCAGGCTCCCCTCCCTGGTCCCGATTCCTTGGATTTAGGAAGATCTGATGGGCTCTGACAGTGCTCGCTGCAACCTTGCATCCTCCACCACCATATACTTCTCAGCAGGTTTTCTCTCCTTGGACCTTGGGTTTCCAACTCTGCAGCCTTCAGGACTGGCACCAGGAGTTGGGATCACTGGGGAAAGCAGCAGTCCTCCACCTCAGGACTTGGGTAGATTTTGTAAAAGAACAGCAACAGCAGAGGCTGTTTGAGCTTTGGGGAAATGAGCTTTGCTTTTTATTTTTGAATAGGATACTTTTATATGATGGGTGCTTTGAGTGTGAATGCAGCAGGCTCTTAATTTCAGAGGTGCTGCTTTTGTAGATGATCTCATTGCTTAGCTAGAGTTAGTAATTTGAACTGCTTTGTGGTCATTTGAAGGACCTTTTAGCTTTAATGATATTTTTAAAATAGGAACTTTTGATAAAACCTTCCAGAGGCAAACATAAAAGAAAAAAATTGTCCAAGCTCACACCTATGCCTCAGAAACTCAACATGTGTCCTGAAGCCTTTCATAGATACATAGGAAATAAAGCCAAATGTAGCTCATCTATGTCTACACTATTAAAAGAAAAAGATGCTAACTGACCATACCTTCACTATGCCCAAGTCACGCCCACCAGCCCATCAGAGTGTCTATATGCAAATTAACCCAACCAAGATGGCGGCCAGCAGCCATGGAGCTGGAGCAAGCAGGAGGATTGGTTGCCCTGGCGATGGAGGAAGCCAAGCTTCCCGTCTGCTCTGGCCGGCTGTGGCCTCCGCAAAAGGCAACAAAGTTTCAATTATAGAAGCTAAATAAATCCCAGATACCTGCTTCCAACCAGCCTCCACTGGGAGCTTGGGTGGCTGGGGGGCTGTGGCCAGCCTGCAAACAGCCAT
>NW_005369062.1:1888105-1896355 GCF_000412655.1 Myotis brandtii | reverse complement strand
GCCCCTCACCCAGGATGGTCACCCCCTCATGGGGTGAGGGTCCCCACTGGGGTCCTTGGCCAGCCTGCAAACAGCCATCAGCCCCTCACCTAGGATGGTCACACCCTCATGGGGTGAAGGTCCCCATTGGGGGCCTTGGCCTGCCTGCAAACAGCCATCAGCCCCTCACCCAGGCTGGCCAGGAACCCCAGCGGGGACCCCCACCCTGATCCGGGACACCCTTCAGGGCAAACCAGCTGGCCCCCACCCATGCACCAGGCCTCTATCCTATATAATAAAAGGGTATTATGCAAATTGACCCTATCAGCAGAGCGACTGGGAATCACTGGTCACTATGACACACACTGAGCACCATGGAGCAGATGCTCAATGCAGGAGCTGCCCCCCGGTAGTCAGTGTGCTCCCACAGGGGGAGCTCTTCTCAGCCACAAGCCAGGCTGACGGCTGCTAGTACAGTGGTGATGGTGGGAGCCTCTCCCGCCTCCTCAGCAGCACTAAGGATGTCCGACTGCAGCTTAGGTCTGCTCCCCGCTGGCAAGTGGACATCCCCCAAGGTCTCCCAGGCTGTCAGAAGGATGTCTGACTGCCAGCTTAGGCTCAATCCCCCAGGGAGCAGGCCAAAGCCAGCAGGTGGTCATTCCTTGAGGGGTCCCAGACTGCGAGAGGGCACAGGCCGGGCTGAGGGACCCTCCATAGTGCACAAATTTTTGTGCACCGGGCCTCTAGTATATATATAAAAGCCTAAGTGACCGTTCAACAATTTGCCCAGTAGCTTTGACTCACAATGACCACCAGGGGGCAGACGCTCTGACCAGTAGAGGAGGGAGCCCAATTCCTTGCGGAATCGGCCATGGGTTAGGTTGCTGCTGGGGCACTGTAGGCCCTAAATCTGCTTCACCCACAGCCTGGACACAGAGAGGAGGGAGGAGGGAGCCAGTGGGCATCCAGGTCCTGGGGGCTCGGCCTGCAAGAGGGGTCTCGCAATCTGGGACCCCTCGGAGGATGTTGGAGAACTCGTTTCGACTTGATCCCTGCAGGCCAGGCCGAGGGACCCCACCAGTGCACGAATCCATGCACCGGGCCTCTAGTACCTTTATAAAAGTAAACTGTTAGATAAAATGAGAAGAGGCCATTCCAATCATTGAAGTGTTGGAATATTAAATGACATTCCAGGGCATAGCCTTTTTGTAACTTTCTAGATCTTCCTGCAGTCTCTCCATTCTGACTTCATGTTGAAATTGCTTTTTTCCCTCAGGGCCTTGGGTAAGATAGCTACTTATGAGGTGACTGTGAAAGGTGAGGTTTTAGCTTCATAGCTTTAAGTTCCTGCCATCCTACAAACAAGTGCTCTTCCTTTTTGTGTCCTTTTGTAAGTGGAAGCATTAGCCTTTGGCTGCTCTGTAACCTTTGAAGCCAGTCTCATGATGGTTTAGACAACTTTGCTGGTAGTAACTCATCTCCAGGGGCCAGGCTGTGTCAGGAGCTAAGCACAAAGGAGCTATGCTTCGGAACAAGAGCAGAGAAAACACAAGACTCCAGATGGGAAGCTTTTAAGATTCATAGTGGCACAGAAGGCTTATCCCTCATTCTGTTTACAGCCTAAAAAGATTCTGGCCTGCCCTGTTCCATCTGCATGGCCTAAAAACCAGCCTTTTCCCCAAAAGGCTTTGAGCCAAATAAAAAAATGAGGTAGCATCATAAACCTGACCCTCCAGACCAAAGATGCCCTGGTGCTGCTGCAGGTGAAGCTGGCACTCAAGACAGGGGCCAGCAAGAAGCTCCAGCCTGCTGTCTACCAAAGGAGTGCCCAACTTGGGTGCTTTCTTCAAGCCCCATCCTTATCACTCCCATTAATAGGATAAGTTACTTGGTCCAAGGCCTGGGCCATTTCAAAGCTCCTGAAGTTTGTAGTATGTTTTCATGTGAAATGATGTACTTTTATTGATTCAGAAAGCAAAATTTTTGAGTGCCTACATGAGACCATGTGCTAGTCTGGTTAAAGGTCTGATGTTATGCCAGGGGATTGTGGGTCCTAGATGCCAGGATTCTCTACTGACATCAGGTGAGTCCTGGGCAGAGGAAGCTTGTTCATTGCCTACCACCTATAGTCACCCAGGTAGGAGCTATTGACCAGGATGAGGAAGTGTTTCTTTGTTTGTTTTTTTTCTCTCTTTAAACCATGTTTTAGATTTCTCCCTTAAAACTAGTTAAGAAAAAATGTCTGTCCTTCAGCAAATCACTCTGGTCCTCTTGGAGCTGGGTTTTTTAATATTTTCTTTGAAAATGTAGTGTAGTGAGATATTTCAGGGCTATGGTTGGAAGCCCACAGCTTCCTTTGGAGGTTGTGGGGGGCTGGCCAATAAGATGAAGTTCCACAGAGCTGGTCAGACTTGCCTCCACCCTTTTGTCCCTGGTATAGCTGCCTCACATGGGTTTCTTACAAAAGTTCTCTTTGCAGGATCCATTGGGGGTTGCTTTGTTGTCCTCAAGAATAAAAGCCTCTATGATCCAGAGTTGCTATGCACCAAATTTTGATGCCTTTTAAATACCTTGATGCCTGTAGCACTAGAAATGCTTTCCTATTTAAAATAAAAGTTAAATTTTAAAATTAAAAAAGAAATAGAAGAAAATGCTTTCTGAATGTTTAAAATTTAAGTTTAGCTCAAGTACAGAACATTTCAAAGATTGCCCACTTGCTATACAGGATCCAGAAAGTGACATAAAATCCATTTCAAACCAATTTTATATAATCATAGTGATTGATGATATTTCCATCCTGAAATATTCTGTAGAATAAATCAAAGGCGTGGGAAAGCAAAGACACGTACCCCCCAACATTTCACAGAGCAGATTTATGTCATCAAGAAAACTGGAAGTCATTGGAGAATAAGACATTGCCAAGCACATTACCAAGCTAACAAGTAGTAACTTCATGTCTGCACTGAGGCAGCCAGAGATGAGCCACAAGCCCCTAAATTCTGGAAAGGAGAGAAAAATGAAAACAAATAGGAAAATACTTTTTTCAAAAACAGACTAATTTGGACATAAACTTTTGAGTTTTGGGCATGGGACCCAGCCATCTGTGAATTCTGTACCTTTAAGGGATACCAGTTTATACACAGTTGAAGTACAAATCCCAAACCTCTGAGGCTAACACAGTTTGTTCCAGTAAGGTGGCCCTAAGAACCAAGGGAAATTGAAGGAGAACCGGATTTCTGGGGTTCCTCCTCCATGTAAGCCCCAGACCCCCTTACCTGCAAGCAGGGCTGCTTTCACTGAGGTGCTGTGGCTTGAAAGGGGCTGGGCCTGGAGGGGCAGGGGGACGCAGAAGGACTCAGATCCTGTGACCTTGGTACAACTTTTCCTATGTGGGAGTGAATGTTACTGGAGATCCTGGTAGCAGTTTTCTCTCCTGCTGCCTTTCTGGATAATGCCTTTTCATTAAAAACAATTATTTTTTAATTTACCTAAACCAAGCCTGTTCAGTCAAATCTTGGCCCAATTCCTGGCAAGCAACAAGGTTACTGCTATTTGGTCCTATACTGGCCTAGTGCTTCCCCTCCCCTTCTCTGAGAGTGCCTGGGAGAGGGGAGCACAGTTAATTAGTGGTGTCTACAGCTGAGCACTTGGCAAACCGTCCTGTCTATGCCCCCAAAGACCCCCATCCTGTCCATTCTCCCCACCCTTCCTCTTCCCCCACCCTCCATTGTACCTCTAAAACATTATACTTTTCCCACGCTCTGTGAGGATGAGAGGGGAGAGCACATTAGTCAACATAGAGGGCAGAGGTTGAAATGAGACATTCTTGTCTAGAGACCCCCCACCCTAGGTCTTTACCTTGTGCTGGTAACAAGCCAATACTGGAATAAGAACCCCTGTGTCCATGGTGACCCCAAACAAAAGATTCCAGTGGTCCTGAGATTGTTGTAGAGCGAGGAATGGGACAGGCTGCAGGGATTTAAAAACAGACACTGTTCTCCTTAAAGATGAGGGGTGGAGGGATTCCAAGATCCAAAATCTGAGGATAATTTCAGAACAGACTGTGTCACCTGTTAGTTTTTCTTTTGTATTTAATGTGCTTCTTACATATCCTTATTCTGAAGAAGGTTACAATGAGCTCTTTGCTTCCTTTATAAGTTTGCTTAATGTTTTTAGGATAATGTTAACTGTGAGCTTAAAATATTTAGTAAACCATGCTGTAAACAGATGTGCTGTTATCCAGACTTTTTCCATTTATAGACCACAGGCAGAGTAGGTTTAGAATAATTCTTAAGGTCCTTAGGATTTTTAAAAAAATATATTTTTTTTATTGTTAGTAATATTATAGATGTCTTCTATTCCCTGCCCTTTACTCCCCTCCTCCCAGCCCCTACCCACCCCCCAGGTCTTCACCATCCTATTGCCCGTGTCCATGGGCTATACGTATAAGTATATAAGTTCTTTGGTTTATCTCTTCTCGTCCCCACAACCCCATAAGGTATGTCAGTCTGTTCCATGCCTCCATGCTTCAGATCTTACTTTGTTGGTCAATTCATTTTGTTCATTAGATTACACAAATAAGTGAGATCATTTGATATTTGTCTTTCTCAGATTGACTTATTTTACTTAGCATAATAGTCTCCAGGTCCATCCATGCTGTCTCAAAGGGTAAGAGATCCCTCTTTTTTATAGCTGCAGAGTACTCCATTGTGTAAATGTCCCACAGCTTTTTTATCCACTCATCTACTGATGGGCACTTAAGCTGTTTCCAAATCTTAGCTGCTATGAACATAGGGGCACATATATTCTTTCTGATTGGTGTTTTGGGGTTTGGGGTTTGGGGACATATTCCAGAAGTGGAATTGCTGGGTCAAACTGAAGTTCCATTTTTAATTTTTTGAGGAAATTCCATATTGTTTTCCATAGTGGCTGTACCAATCTGAATTCCCACCAGCAGTGAACTAGTGTTCCCTTTTCTCCACATCCTCACCAGCACTTGTTCATTGACTTTTTGATGATAGCCATTCTGACAGGTGTGAGCTGATATCTCATTGTGGTTTTAATTTGCATTTCTCTGATGATTAGTGGCTTTGAGCATTTTTTCATGTGTCTCTTGGCCTTTTGTATGTCCTCTTTAGAGAAATGTCTATTCAGGGCTTTTGCCCATTTTTTATTGGATTGTTTGTCTTCCTTTTGTTTAGTTGTATGTGTATTTTATATATTTTGGATATTAGCCCCTTATAAGATGTATCATTGGCAAATACATTCTCCCATACAGTGGGTTCCCTTTTCATTTTTAAGGTGATTTCTTTTGCTGGGACCACATCTTTTATTTTGATGTGGTCCCATTTATTTATTTTCTCCTTTATTTCCTTTGCCCTAGTAGATGTATTGGCAAAAATTCTGCTACATATGATATCTGAGATTTTACTGCCTATGTTTTCTTCTAAGATATTTATGGGTTTTTTTAACCTTACATTTAAGTCTTTTATCCATTTTGAGTTTATTCTTATGTATGGTGTAAGTTGGTGGTCTAATTTAATGTTCTTGCATGTGTCTGTCCAGTTTTTCCAACACCATTTGTTAAAGAGGCTGTCTTTACTCCATTTTATGTCCTTGCCTCCTTTGTCACATATTAATTGACTGTAATGGTGTGGGTCCATTTCTGGGGTCTCTGTTCTGATCCATAAAAGGCTGCTATGCGCCCCAACTGGTTTGGCTCAATGGATGGAGCGTCGGCCTGTGGACTGAAGGGTCCCAGGTTCGATTCTGGTCAAGGACATGTACCTTGGTTGCGGGCACATCCCCAGTGGGGACCCTGCCTGATGCTGCCTTGGTTTCTCTCCAACATCTTAACTCTCAGGAAAAGCAGGCATCTCCCAAGGTGACCCCCGCCCAGTCCTCAGAGTCCCCAAGGCCACAGTGAAGGAAGCTGGGAGGACAAGTAAACAAGGGGCAGGAACCCCCACAGACACACGGGGGGGGGGGGGGGGGGGGGGGGGGGAGCACCCCCGCCCCATGGCTGGCAGTGGCTAGGGACCCTACCCATGCATGATCTTCATGCACTGGGCCTCTAGTTATTAATAACAAACTAAAACGTTCGCTAATGACTGATTACTATAATCGTTTTGCATTCATTTCCCTTATGCACCTTATGCACAGGCACACCATTTCTCTCCACTATACTAGCAGCTAACATTTTAGCAGCTGATTGCTAAGTCATTAGTCTTGTACTGATGTGTTTGGTGTGCACAACAGGAAATATTTTGCTTTTGGAGAACAAGAAAAATAGGTTTATTTGTGTTACGCTTATTAATTTGTGCAGTTATTCAGTGACTGGCAAGTTAATGTTCAAGAAAAAATATTAATTTCTATTAAAATGTTCTATTATTTTATGTTAACTACTACTAATTTATTTCAGCCCTTTGTATTCAGCATGTCTCTATTGAAATAAACCTACGTTTTTATGAAAATTGAAGCTTTTGTTTTTTTGCAGCCCACATAAATTTAAACCTTGTTTATTTGGCCCATGTTAGCTTTTGAGTTTGACATGCTTGGACTATAGGATAGTTAAGGTTATGTGCTCTCTTGAGTGTGGTTATACTTCCCAGGGATCTAAAGAAGAAGCATTTCAAAGATGTGCTAACTTATATGCACAAAAACAATGAACAGGGCTTGCTTATGGCAAGGATAAATGTTTTGCTATTCTGTTTGGGACATGAGTACCCACCATGACCTGCCCAGTTAGGAATTGATGATCAGATCACCATGTGAAGTTATTTTTCTTTCTTTTTAAAAATATATTTTTATTGATTTCAGAGAGGAAGGGAGAGGGAGAGAGAGATAGAAATTTCAATGATGAGAGAGAATCATTGATCAGATGCCTCCTTCCTGCCCCATGCTGGGGATTCAGCCTACAATCCATAAACATATTGCTGTAAGAGATGTTTGATATTTTGCTACCTATGCCTTCTTCTATGATTTTTATAGTTTCCTGACTTACATTCAGATGTTTTATCTATTTTTGAATTTATTCTTGTGTATGATATAAGTTGGTGGTCAAATTTCATTTTTTTTTTTTTTGCATTTTTTCTGCCCAATTTTTCCAACACCATTTATTGAAGATACTGTCTTGATTCCATTATATGCTCTTGCCTCCTTTGTCAAATATTAATTGAGTATAATGGCTTTGGTCAATTTCTGGAGTCTCTATTCTGTTCCATTGATCTATATGCCTGTTCTTGTGCCAGTACCAGGTTGTTCTGATTTCTGTGGCTTTGTAGTATAACTTGAAATCTGGTATTGTGATTCCTCCAACTTTGTTTTTCTTTCTCAAGATTCCTGTGGCTATTCCGGGTCTTTTTTGGTTCCATATAAATTTTTGGAATATTTGTTCTAGATCTGTGAAATGTACTGTTGGTATTTTAATAGGGATTGTGTTGAACCTGTAGATTGCTTTGGGTAGTATGGACATTTCAATGATGTTGATTTTACCAATCCATGAACACAGTATAATCTTCCACTTGTTTATATCTTCTTTTATTTATTTTTTTCAACGTCCTGGAATTTTCCAAATACAGGTCTTTTGTCTCCTTGGTTAAGTATATTCCTAAGTATCTTAAATTTTTTTGTTGCAGTGGTAAATGGGATTTCTTTTTTAGTTTCTTTTTCTGAGAATTCATTATTGGTGTATAAAAAAGCCATCTATGTGGATAATGAGAGTTTTACTTCCTCCTTTCCAATTTGGATGTCTTTTATTTCTTCTTCTTGTCTGATTGCTATGGCTAGGACTCCTAGTATATTGTTGTATAAGAGTGGTGAAAACAGACATGCCTGTCTTGTTCCTGTTCTTAGGTGAAATGGTTTTAGTCTTTGCCCATTGAGTATGATGTTCATTGTAGGTTTGTTATATATCGCCTTTAACATGTTGAGATATGCTCTCTCTATTCCCACTTTGCTGAGAGTGTTTATAAAAAAACTAGTAGCCCGGTGCAAGAAATTCGTGCACTGGGGTAGCGGGGGAGAAGGGGCCCCTCAGTCTGGCCTTCACCCTCTCCAATCTGAGACCCCTTAGGGAATGTACAACTACCTGTTTGTGCCCACACTTTTAACAGATAACAGCTCCATTGTTGTTCCTTTCTTATGCTTAAAACCATTGGAATTAGTAGGTATTCAAAGTGTGTATACATTTTGGGGGGACACCCTGTATATCTCTAGTCAGTGGTGAAAAAAACCAACAGCAGATTTGGAACCCCCAGACAGGGAACCTTG